>NW_024581440.1:0-9358 GCF_017639235.1 Corvus kubaryi
GGGGAAGGGGTGTGCCTGAGACTGCTGCTGCCCCACTGAGCCCCCCCCAGCCCTGGGCAGGGCCCCAGGAATCAGAACAGGGGCCTGATTTGCAGGGCTGGGCCCTACAAAGAGCTGTCTGTTGGCAGAGAGCTCAGCCCCATGGCCCCCTCCCTTTCCAGCTTGGGGGCCGGGATCTCCAGGGACTGGCACCCACCCAGGCAGGGCCCTGCCCCACTTGCAGCCCCTCCACCTGCCACGCAGAGCACCTGGGTGGGGGGTCCAGCTCCAATACCCACTCAGAGAAGATGCCTCAGCACCCAGCAGCTCCCCTGGCTGGGCTGGCCACCCTTGGGACTCCCCAGTAATGTGGCAGGAGTTTGCTCTAGGCCCAGCGGGGAGATGGCCGGTCCAGCAGCCCCCTGACACCCTGTGATGGGGTGGCAGTGACCACGTGGCCGGGCAGAGCACGGGTAGGACCTGACACGTCAGCACTGCCCGGGCTGGGCAGGGTTGGTGCCTGCTGGCCACGGCCCAAAGGGCAGCCCGGCCCCACGGCCCCCTGGTCCCCTGGACAGCCCAGCCCCACAGTCCTGTGACCCCACAGCCAATCCAGCCCCAAGACCCCCGCTCCCTTGGCACCCTGACCCCATGCCTAGTCTGGCCCCATGGACAGCCCGGCCCCACGGCCCCCCTGTGGCAGGGAGGCTCCGGAGGAGTCTGGCATCGCAGTTTATTGTAGGAAACCATGAAAATACAGCGTTTGTTGTAACAGAACCCAGGAGAAATGACAGCAGCTCGGACGGATCCCGGCGTGGGACTGCCGGCACAGCCCCCGCGGCACTGGGGCTCCCCGGCGGGTCGGATCCGGACCCCGCAGCCCCAGTCCCCCCCGGCTGGGCGCAGTTTGGCACCGAGCGGTGTAACGGGAGCCAAGCGTGGCCCTCAGAGCACGTGCAGGCGGGGCACGGGCAGGGCTGGCCAGGCACGTTGCTGCCCAAGGACAGGGCAGAGCAGGGGGCACTGAGGTGCCCAGCAGCCCACGGGAGGGACCCCACGGTGGCTGTGCCCAGGGGCGGTGCCTGGCTGCAGCCAGATGATCCACATTGAAAACGAGCCATTTTACAAAACATCTTCACACCTTGTTCCAGCCCAGCCTCCCCCCCGCCCTCTCCCCCGCCCCAGCTGCCTCCCCCACCCCAACCAGCACCCAGTCTCTCCCCTCCACTGTCACCCCACTGTCACTTTCCACCCCCCTCCCTGCGCAGCCCCGTCCCCCTCCCTGACCCATCTCTAGGGCTGACCCTCTGCCAGCCCTGCCCACAGCCCCAGCCCAGAGCAGCCTCGGGCTGAGCTGGAGCTAGGGGCAGGCGGACAGGGTGAGGAGGGGACGGCAAAGCTGTCCCCGTCCCCCCCATCCCACAAAACAAACACCTGGCCTGTCCCCAGTGGTGGCAGGGCCGGGGCCACCCCTTCTATGCTCTGCTCCCTGCCCACTTGTGTCCCCCCAGGCCCTGGCACTCGCGGGGTGCCCGGGGGGCAGAGCCGGTGGCGTACGGGCAGCGTGGGCACGGATCAGTCCAGCTTGGCGAAGTTCCCGATGGTCACTTTCCGCTCCTGCTTGTTGGCCACCAGCTCCTGGAGGTGCAGGGCCCCCCCCTCCGATGAAGCAGAAGGCAGGGCAGACGGGCCCCGAGCAGTCCACGCCGCACTCCCAGAGCTCACGGAAGGAGACGGCGTCGTAGAAGCTCACCTTGCCCTGCTCGTAGTCCAGGCAGATGCCGATGCGCGGGGGCAAGGGCACGGTGCAGCCGTTGGGGTCGCGGGACGTGAGGGCTGAGCCGTGTGACAGCAGGATCTTGCCCATGCCGATGGTGAGGAAGGCGTAGGGAGGAGGTGCCTCCACTGTTGTGTCCTCTGCCCCACTGTCGTGGCCACTGTCGGGGTCGTACCTGCGGAGGGGGGACAGGTGAGTCGTGGTGCCAACACCCACAGGACAGGCTGGAGCTCCCCTCACACCCCAGTGCCCGCTGGGGAGGCAGGAACAGGCAGAGGACACCCTGCACCCCCAAACCACCCCGCTCACCTGGGGCTCACCACGTCCTGTGGCACCTGGAACCACTCCTGCAGTTTGCTCTCCAGCCCCACGCCCACCTTCACCAGGTAGGAGCTGGGGTCCACGCAGCAGGCCCAGTAGCTCTTGCCCTGCGTGATGGCCACGTCGCCGATGACCAGGTCGATGGACAGGTGGCAGCTGGTCATCAGGCGCTCGGCCGCGAAGAGCATGGGGATGCCGGGGACGCTGCGCACCGCGCGCTGGTCCTTGCTGATGGCCAGCCGGTCCCGGTTGAAGCCCCAGCGGTTGTCCAGGAAGAAGTTGAGGACTGCGGGGAAGAGAGTAAGAGGAGGGTGAGCAGTACAGCACAGCGGGGCACTCTGGGGTGACCCAAGCCCGCATCCCCTCTCACCCGGGGCAGGTGGTGTGTGCAGGTAGATGTCCTCGCTGTAGTCCCCGAAGCCCGCCTTGTTGTAGCCCTTCACCCGGAGCACGTAGACGCTGTCGGTGTCCAGGTACTCGACGAGGGCGCAGGTGCCCCGCACCTCCTCCCGCCGCTGCCACAGCTTCAGCCCCTTGGCCTTGGTGTCGGTCTTGCGGAACTCCACCGTGTAGTGCCAGGCGGGCGGCGAGTGCTGCGGCAGCCGCCAGCACAGGAAGATCTGGTCGTAGGTGTAGGTGCGCTGCGTGTCGATGACGGGGGCCTCGGGCGCTGCGGGGAGAGGCAGCGGCGGGCATCAGGCAGCATCCCCTGCCCCGCAGGCGGGGAGGCGGCCGGACGCAGGGAGGGGGCATTCCGGGATTCCGGACGGACTGACGGACGCACAACCAGCAGAGTCTAGAGGGGTCTGACTGCGGAGACCGTGTGTCGGCACCGGAGGAGAGCGAGAGTCAGGGGGACAGAGGAGCTGCTGCTGTGGGGCTCCAGGGACCAGACAGGCTGAGTGCAAGTCGGGAGGGAGGAGAGAGAGAGAGAGAAAGAGAGAGTGGAGGCAGCGGAAGAGGAGGAGGAAGAGGAGGAGGAGGAGATGGGGATGGAGGGTGGTAGAAGGTACTGGCAGGAACAGAGGCAGGGTGGGAAGGAGAGATGAGGGGATGGCGGGTGGGAGAAGGGTAAGGGGAAGATGGGAATGGGGCAAGGAAGAGAAAGGAAACAGGATGAGGAGGGAGGTAGAAAAGGGGCAAGGAGAGGGATGGAAATGGGGAGAGGAAGAGGAAAGAAATGGGGTGAGAGTAGGATGGAAATACAGAAAGAGGGAGAATGGAAATGGGGCAACAATGGGGCAAGGACAAAGTGGGAATGGGATGCAGGAAGGGACAGAAATGGGGCAAGGAGGCAGATGGGAACAGGGCAAAGGGGGAAAGAAATGGGACAAGGAGAGGAGTGGAAATGGAGTGAGGAAGAGGATGGAAATAGGGTGACAGTGGGACAGAAATGGGGTGCAGAGAAGAACATAAATGGGGCAAGAATGTGGACATAAATGGGGTGAAGGGGGAACAGATATGGGGCAAGGAAGGGGATGGAAATGGGATGAGAGAGAAGAAAATCGAACAAGGAGAGGGGTGGAAATGGAGCAAGGAGAGAATGAAAATGGAGTGAGAAATGGGGTGAGACTGGGACGGAAATGGAAAGCGGGGGAATGGAAATGGGGTGAGAAGGAAGTGGAAATAGGGCAAGGATGGGGTTGAAATGGGGCAAGAGAGAGTGGAAATGGGATGAGGAGGGGGGAGAAAATGGGGTGATGAATGGGGCAGAAGTGGGTGAGGATATGGACAGAAGTGGGGTGACAGTGGAACAGAAATGGAGTGAGGAAGGGGATAGAAAGAGGGCGAGAGGGTACGGAAATGGGGTGAGAGGGGGGCAGAAATGGGGCAAGGAAGGGGATGGAAATGGAGCAAGGAGTGGGATGGAAATGGGGCGAGAGGAGGATGGAAATGGGGCGAGGATGGGGACGGAAATGGAGTGCGAGGGGGTGGGAGGGCAGGAGGAGCGGCGGCAGATGGAGGAGGCAGAGCCACCGGCTGCCAGCGCCGGCGGGCAGGACGGGGATGGAGGATGGCGGCGGAGCGGGGCCGGGGTGGGAGCGGGATGGAGGGATGGAGGGATGGGAAGAGAGAGCGGGGCGGCTCTGGGGCAGGGGTGTGACTTGCCTCAGTTACTTCGGTGACGCCTCGGCAGCGGCCGCAGCCTATAAACAAAGAGAGGTAGAAGCAGGTCTGAAACGTGTCGCCAGCGGGTCCGGCAGGGCCCCGCGGCTCCTGCCCTGCGGGAAGCGCCTGCCCGGCAGTGGGGCAGCTCCGTACTCACCCTCCGGCACTCCTGCTGCCCTCACCTGGCACCACGGCCCTGCCTGTCTGCCTCTGGCCCGGATGCCCTGGCACAGGGCAGGGCAGGGATATCTCTGGGGGCTGCTGGGGCGGGGGCTGTCCCTGACGGGGAGGGGGCACCGGCAGATCCGCGAGCGCCTGCCCGAGCGTGGCCCTGGGCAGCCGCGGCTGAGCTGGAGCTCCGAGGCGGGGAGGGACCCGCTCTGCCCGCGGGGGCTGCGCCTCGGCACGGGGCACAGCCGGTGCCCGGGTGCCGCTGCCTTTACCTCGGATGAAGGCCAGGTCGGTGAGCAGCTTCAGCTCCCTGCTGACATCCAGCTGGAAGTGGCTGAAGGAGGCGTTGGCTGCAGGACGGAAGCTCTGCAGCGAATCGGTGGCCCTGAGGATCCTGCAGCGCAGGAGAGAGGGGATGTCACGGGGACGCTTCGGGCACCAGAGGGCCCTGACCCCCCCCAACAGCCCCGTGCCCGCAGCCCAGCACCTGTTGTGCAGCTGCTTGGCAGCCTGGACAAAGCAGGGGTGGTCAGTCTCCTTCAGCACCTCCTGAGCATAGCCCACCATGCCCGAGTTCTCCAGCATGGCCTGGTGCTCCCGGATCTGGCCGTGCAGGCTGGCCAGCCGCTCCTGCTGGCACTCCTCGATGGCCTGCAGCAGGGTGGCCCGCTTCTCCTCCAGCATGGCACAGAGCCCCTGGATCAGCTGTGACACCTCTTCCTTGGCCTGTGAGCCGTTCACCTGCCGGGCACAGACGTGGCAGGGTCAGTGTGTGGCATGTCCTGGGACCAGAGGGGACTGGGCTGGCTCTGCCACCTAGGGACAGCTCAGGGACAGACGGGCGCCCTCTGCCCCTACCTCCGTGTGCTTCACTGTCTCCTCCAGCTCGGCAATCTGGGTCTGCACCGTGTCCTGGCTGCTCAGGATGTAGGCGAGGCTCTTCGTCAGCTTCTCCTGCAGGAAGGTGATGAGACGTGGTGCCGGCAGACCCCGCCCCACACCCCCCATCTGCACCGGGGCTCTGCGGTGCCCCCAATTCCCCACAGGGCCCCAGCCCGGCCCCAGCAGCCCTTACCCTGAGGGCTTGGTAGGCGCTGAGCACCGGGGTGATCTTGTGGCTGGTGTGGGTGCGGCGCACACGGCAGAGCTGGCACACCAGCCGCTGGCAGGTCTTGCAGTAGTGAGTCACCTCCTCCTTGTGCTCCGGGCACATCAGCCCCTGCGCGGGCACAGCGGGGCTCAGCGGGGTTCTTCACCCCGCTCCAGCCCTGCAGAGTCCCACCCCTGCACCCCCAAATCTTAGAATCATGGAATGGTTTGGGGTGGAAGGGGACCTTGAAGATCATCTTGTTCCAACCCGCCTGACATGAGCAGGGACATCCTCAACTCGACCCCGTTGCTCAGAGCCCCACCCTGGCCTTGAACACTTCCAGGGATGGGGCATTCACAACTTCCACGGGCAACTTGTTCCAGTGCCACACCACCCTCACTATAAGAATTTTTTCCTAATATCTAACCTAAACTTACTCTTTCAGTTTGAACTCACTGCCCTTTGTCCTGTCATTCCAGGCCCTTGTAAATATTCTGGCCCCACCTTTCCAAAAGCTCCCTTCAGATACTAGAAGGCCACAATCTGGTAACCCCAAAGCTTCTTCTCTCCAGGCTGAACAAACCCCATTCTCTCAGCCTTAATCCCCCATCGGGGCAGGAGGACCCACAGGGAGGCTGTACCTTGGGGCGGAAGGTGAGGGTGGGGGGGGGGGGCCTCGTGCTGGGCTTTCTGGGTGCCCCAGGGGTGGTAGAGCTTGAAGCACTCATTGCAGAAGCTGGACTTGCACTCTGTGCAGCCCTTGGTGGCCTCCAGCTGCGGGGGCTTGCAGAACTGGCACATGATGGCCGCGCTGATGTTGATGGTCTGCCGGTACCGCTCCACCACCCGCTCCAGCGTCAGGTTGCGGAAGAGGCTGCCCAGGCCCCGCTCGCCCAGGTCCACGTCCCGCTGGCAGGCGGGGCACGGGAAGCTGACGGTCTGGGGGTGCACAGCACCCCGCTTGCGCCCTGGGTAGGTGCCAAAGCCTGTGGGAGGGAGGCAGGGAGGGGGTCAGCAGGGCATGAGGCCAGAGTCCCTCAGCCCTCCTGATGTGCTGTCCCCATCCCCATCTCCATCCCTTCCAGCTGCCCCTGTTCCCAACCCCTCCAATTATCCCTGTCCCCATCCTCTCCAGCCATCCTCATCCCCTCTGCTGTTCCTATTCCCTCTGCCATCCCCTCCAGCCATCTCCCTCCCCTCCCTCCATCCTGTTTCCTCCAGCCATCTCTGTCCTCATCCGCTCCAGCCACCCCTGTCCTCTCCAGCCATTCTTGTCCCTTCTGCTGTCCCCATCTCCCCCAACCATTTCTATCCCCTCCAACCATCCATCCCTGTCCCCTCCAGCCATCCCCCTCTCCTTCAGCCATCTCGGTCCCCTCCAGCCATCCCCACCCCCTCCAGCTGTCCCCAACCCCACCAGCCATCCCTGTCCCCATCCCCTCAGCCACCCCTGTCGTCTCCAGCCATCCCCATCCCCTCTGTTGCCCCTGTCCCTTCTGCTGTCCTCTCCAGCCCCACCTGACTTAAGGAGGCGGTCGAGCCGGTCGGGTTTGGGGACAGCCCGGCGGCCCAGGCGGGGGCTGCGGGTGGACGGGGTAGCTGCAGGCGAGGTGGGCTCGGAGGTGGGGTCGCAGCACAGGTGGCCGTGCTGCAGTAGCACCTCGCTGGCACACACGTGGCACACGTTGTGGGTACAGGGCAGTGCCAGAGGCTGCTTGTACATCTCCTTGCACACTGGGCACACCAGCTCCCGCTCCATGTTCTTCATGCTGGTCTGCGGAGAGAGCGGGAGTGTCACCCGCCGGCGGCAGAACAGGGCCGAGACCAGATGGGACCAGCACCAGGGCCAGGACCAGCACCAGGGCCAAGATCAGCATCAGGGCTGGGACCAGCACGAGGACCAGGATCAGCATCAGGACTGGGATCAGGGCCTGGGATCGGCATCAGGACCGGGATAAGCCTGGGACCAGCACCAGGGCCAGGATCAGTATCAGGACTGGGATCAGGGCCTGGGATCAGCATCAGGACCGGGATCAGGCTGGGACCAGCACCAGGGCCAGGATCAGTATCAGGACCACGACCAGTACTGGGACCCAGGCTGGGATGGAGACAAGGACTGGGACCATCATCAGGACAATGATGAGGCCTGGGACCAGCAAGACGGACAGGATGAGGACAAACACTAGGACCAGCACCAGGATGAGGATCAGGGCTGCCACTGCGATGAGGAATGGAGCTGGGATCAGCAGCAGCGCCAGGATCAGGCCTGGGAGCAGTATCAGGAACAGCACCAGGGCCAGCACCAGGATGAAGCCCAGGGCTGGACTGGGGATGGGAACTGGGGCCACACCACGACCAGGACTGGGGCCAGCACTGGCACCAGGACCAGCAGCATGGTCAGGATCAGGATCAGCACTGGGACCAGCACAGGGATGGGGCTGGGGGCTGAGGCTGGGATCACAGCAGGGTCAGGATCGGGCCTGGGAACAGAACCAGAGCCAGGACCAGTATCAGGACTGGGGCTGGGGGCGAGGATGAGCACCAGGGCCAGAATCAGGCCAGGATCAGGCCTGGGACCAGCAGCATGGTCAGAATCAGAACCAGCACCGGGATCAGAACCCGGATAGGACTCAGGCCTGGGATGGGGATGGGATTGGGGCTGGGCCCAGAGCAGGGCCAGGATCAGGCCAGTATCAGGACTGGCAGTGGAATGGGGATGGCGGCCACCACTGGGATCAGCACCAGGATGGGGCCCAGGGCTGGGATGGGAATGGTGGCTGGGATGGGGATGAGGTCCAGCACTGGGAACAGTGCCAGGATGGGACCCAGGGCTGGAATGGGGATGGGGACTGGGATGGGTGCTGGGATTGGAACTGGGATGGAGAGGGAGATGGGGGCCAGGGTGGAGATGGAGGCTGGGATGGGGACTGGGGCTGGACCCACAGCAGAGCCCAGATTGGGCCCAGCACTGGAACCAGCGCCAGGACCGGGCTAGGCACCAAGATCGGGGCCGGGATGGGGCCGCCCCCTCTGCACCCGGTGCTCCCGGCTCGACCGTGGCTCGGTGTGGGGGGGTCTCGATGAGGCCCTCCCCGGAGGTCGCTGCGGTGAGTTGGGGTGCGGGTCCGCTGCCCGCCCACCCCTCAAGGGCATCGCCCTCCCCCCTCCGTCCCCGCCGCGTTGCCACGGCGACCCGGTCCCGGAGGACCCCTGTCCGCCCCCCCCGCCGCCACCGCGGCCGCTCACGCTGATGCGGACGAGCGCGTCCATGATGGAGGTGAAGGTCTGCAGGTCCTCGCCCTCGGCCATGGCTCCGCTCCCCGCGCCCGTGCCTGCGGCGGCAGCGGCAGCAGCGGCGGCCGCGATCGCCCCGGTGTGTTGCAGGGAGCGGCGGAGCCGGGGGGGAGGGCGGGGGGTGGCGGCGCGCATGCTCGACGGCGCCCGCCCCGCCGGCACCGGGGGGCGGTGGAGGCACCGGAGGGGCGGCACCGGTGGCGGGGGTCGGCGCGGAGATGCTCTCACCGCACACGCGGGCATCCCCCGACGGGCGACGCTCGGGGAGAGGCGCCTGGGGTGGGCTGCGGGCAGGATGAGCGTGGCACTGGTACCGGCGGTGCTGCCGGGGGGGGTCCCGGGGTCGGTGCCGGGGCCGGGTGCGGGGGTCCCGTCCCCGCGCTGTTCCTGTCCCGGCCGCCAGAGGGCGCTCCGTGCGGCGGGGACGTTGCAGTGCCACTCCCGGCCGCCGGGGGGCGCGCGCGCCGCCGCGCGGGCAGGGAGGGGCGGGGCCGCGCGCGCACGCGCAGTGGCGCAGCCCGGTGCTGCTGCCGTGTCCCCCCTGCGCGCGGCCGCAGTGCGCGTGCGCGGAACGGCGGCACCGGGAGCGGACCGGGACGGGCTGGGGACACCATGGG
>NW_024581440.1:9758-22761 GCF_017639235.1 Corvus kubaryi
AATGGGGGGAGGCGGCGTAACGGGGCAGGTGGGTAACCGAGGCGAGAAGGGTACCGGGGGTAGGGGCGATAGCGGGGGTAACGGGGGCAGGGGGGAGGGGGGGAGTGGGTACCGGGGCAGGGGGGCACGGGGGTAACGGGGGTAACGGGAGCGGGGGGTAACTGGGCAGGGGGGAACGGGGGCGAGGGGAGTGGAGGGGTATTGGGGGCACGGGGGTAACGGGGCGGGCATTAACGAGAGTGGGGGGGTAACTGGGCTAGGGGAATGGGGGAATGAGGGGGGTAGCGGGGGCGGGGAGCACGGGACGGCCCTATGGATGCAGGCTGGGCTCAGGTCCCGGGCCCGGTCCTGGTCCTGGTGCCGGTGCTGAGTCGGCCCCGGGGCGCAGCCGTAGGCACGGGCACGTCCCTGGCACTGTCGTCGCTGCTGTCGCTGCTGCTGTTCGCCGGGATGCAGATGTACAGCCGGCAGCTCGCCTCCACCGAGTGGCTCACGATCCAGGGAGGGCTGCTGGGCTCCGCGCTCTTCGTCTGCTCCCTCACTGCATCCCTGGGGACCGGCAGTGGGACCGGGGGACAGAAGCGGGGCTGGCGGGGAGTGGGGCCAGAGCACCGTGTCAGGGGACTGGAAACGGAACCAAAGGGGTGGTGGGGAGCAGGGCCAGGGGCTGGGAGTGGGTCCAGGGGCTGGGAGCAGGGCCGTGGGATGGGAGTGGGGGGACGGGAGCAGGTCCAGAGGCCAGGAGTGGGGCTGGAGCAGAGAGGATGGGAGATGGGAGGACAGCAGGATCCCGTTCTGTCCCTTAACCCCACAACCAGGCCTTCAACAACCTGGAGAACCTCATCTTCGGGAAGGGCTTCCAGGCCAAGATATTCCCCGAGAGTAAGTGCTGTGGGACCTCAGGAGGGGAGCGGGAACACGTCAGTGTCCAAAGGCCTGTGGAAGGGCTGGGGGTGCTCCAGCAGTGGGACTGGACGATCCCAGCCCTGCCCTGGAACTGTGGCAGCTCCCCTGGAGCTTTTGCTGGGCCTGGGGGAAATGATGCTGCTGCTGCAGCCACGGCCTCCCCCATCACCGGGGGCAGCCCTGCAGCATCGTGTGTCTCCTGGTTCTCCACAGTCCTCACCTGCCTCTTGCTGGCCCTGTTCGCCTCTGGCCTCATCCACCGGGTCTGTGTGACCACCTGGTATGTCCAGAGCTGCCCTGGAGGGTGGGGAGCGATCAAGGGGACCCCGAGGGATCATGGGTGACACTGGGAGAGGGACGGGATGCTGGGCAGGGCCAGGACTGCCAGGGACCCTCAGGGGGCTGGCAGGAATGGCAGCACAGTGGGAGCCAAGGGAGGGTGTTCAGGAAGGACAGGGGAGAGTGGGATCCAAGGGGGAAGTGTTGGTGTAGGAAGGGCAGGGGAGTGGGACGCAGGGAAGGTGTTGGGATGACCCTGGCGTGTTCCTGTGCCCAGCAGCTGAGCACCCTCTTTCCTTCTGCCCTCATAGCCTCATCTTTTCCATGGTCGGTCTCTACTACATCAACAAGATCTCCTCCACTCTCTACCAGTCCACAGCACCCGTCGCTGCTCCTGCCAAGGCTGTTGGGAAGGGCAGGAAGAGAAATTGATGTCCCGATGCCCCTTCCTGGGGCAGCCCCCTCCCTGTGGCCGATCCGGGACTCCCCCCTGCCCAATAAAGCAATTTCTTTGTAGCTTCTTGTCCCCTTCGCCAGCTCCTGGCCCTGTTCCTGCCCCTGCTGTGCACCAGTGTGGCTGGGAGTGGCCCTGGAGCCTGGGGTAGGTTCTGGGTTGCCCAGGGAAGCTGGGGGTGGCCAAGGGGGGCAAGATGTGCTGCTGGTATCTTGTCTGCCCAGACCTGCAGGGGAGGAAGATCCCAGGGGAGCCAGGCAGGTTGGAGCAGACTCTGGAGCGGGCAGGGGGGCTGTGGGGGTCCCAGTGGCTCGGGTTGCAGCCCCAGCTGCCACCAGACTGCTGCGCTGGCACAGCCGAGGCTGCTGGGTTTGGCAGGGGATCACAGACTCATCTGTGCCCTCCACAGGACACCGTGTGGGGGGGCACCGGGGCTGCTCCGGTGGGGGGGTGGGAACGGCACGGTCCCTGCAGCTGTGGGAGGGTGGACGGGACTCGCTCCCACGCCAGGCCCCTGGCACCCCTCCGGCCGGACGTGGAGGAAACCAGATGCTTCCTGCGGCCCCGGCCGCGGCCGACAAAGCCCGGCGCTTCCTGCGGCACCGGGAGCGGGGCCGGACCCGCGGTCCCGGCGGGGTCCCGGTGGTGCCGTGCCCCGCCCCCAGGGGGCGCCCGCGGCCGCTCCCCTGCGGAACTACAGCTCCCGGCAGCCCTCGCGCGCGGCGCTTCCGTGACGTCACCGCCGCGCCGAGCGGGGAGCGGGACCAGGACCGGGAGCGGGACCAAGCCAGGTGGGGGCGGGGCTGGGCCCGGGTCTTTGAGGGGGGGGGGGGCTCGGAGGGGTGCGGCCGGTACGGCCGGTGCAGGCCCAGAGGGGTTTGGGGCCGCGCTCCGGTCAGGAGCCCCGGGGAGACTGGGCCCGGCGCGGGGCGGCCCGTCTTTCCCGGCTCCGCTCTCCGGGCTTCCCTCCTCCTTCCTTCTCTGCCCCTCCCCCCCCGCCCCGCTTTCTTCCCCCCGTCCCCTCTCTCCCCTTTTCCCCCTCTGCTTCTCTCATGGGTCCCCCTCTCCCCGCTCCTGTCTCACAGCCCATCTCCCCTCAGGCCGCCATGACCAAGCTGGGGCAGTGGCTGTGCGGACTCGCCCTGCTGGGCTCGGCCTGGGCCGCGCTGGCTCTGGCCCCGCCGGGGCTGCAGCCGCCGGCCCCGCTCCGCCAGGCGCTGCTGCCGCTGCCCGTCTACTTGCTCGTGGCCTTCGGCTGCTACTCCCTGGCCACCGTGGGCTACCGCCTGGCCACCTTCAACGACTGCGAGGAGGCGGCCGCCGAGCTGCAGGAGCACATCAGGGCGGCGCGGGCCGACCTGCGGCGGCGGGGGCTGCGCCTCGGACCCCAATAAAGCCCCGGGACGGCAGCTGCCGGTGCTGTTCTGTGCTCCAGGGACACGGGGTTCTCCAGGGACGCGGGGGCCTCCAGGGACGCGGGGGGCTGTGGGCACTGAGAGCCTCGGGCGCTGCTGGAAGCCGCCCCGGGGGAATCACTTGGCTCTCCCGGGAAATCGCTCAGCTCTCACCGGTGTGAGGTGGGGGTTCGGGGATGGTCTCTGTGAAGGGTGGGGTCTCCATGCAGGCCCAGTTCTCCCACCACTCTGAGGGGCTGCAGGGAACCCCCACCCCGTCTTGCCCTGCCTCTCCCTCCCTGAGCTCCCTGGAACCTGGCTCTGGAGTCGGATGCGGTACCAGGCCGTGCCCCAGAGCCCAAGCACATTCCCGGCTCACATTCCCGGCAGGTGGGAGCTGGAGGAGCTCATCCCATCCTGCTGGCCGGATTCCCGGGAAGGAGGAGAGGGACTGGCAGGGTGGAGCGGGCGACACAGCCTTTAAATCGCGGCGTGGTGTCCCCCTGCCCCGGCAGCTCGAGGGGAGCTCCCCCGACTCCTCTGCCCATCCACAGCACCACACTGGGCTTCACTGGGAAGAGGGAGGGCTGAGGGGCTCTGTCTGGGGGGGGGCCCCGCTCCTGGGGACCCCCATCCCTGCTCTCTGACCCGATGTGCCCGGACCTGCTGCCCTGGCAGCCGCCAGCTCCTCCAGCCAAAGGAGCTGGGGATTTTAATTAGCAGCTGTGTATCCTCTGCAGAAAGGAGCAGTTGGGAGCGGGAGGGAGGATCAGGTTAATTAGCAGGAGCAGCTAATTAGCTGTTTCCTGAGCAGCAAAGGCTGGTGGGAGCAGGGTGGGAAGCTCCCAGCGCTCGCTGGCACACAGATGCTTGGGGGATGACATTGCCCTGGATTTGGCCACGTGGGGCCTTGGTGGGGTCAGGACCACAGCACAAGGACAGGAGTGCACTGACGGGGCTACTGACGGCCCTGTGCGGGCTACTCAGGGTCATCAGGGGCTACTCAGGGTTATCAGAGGCTACTCACAGCCAACCAAGAGCTCCTCATGATCATTCAAAGGGGCTACACATATCCATCCAGTGGCTACTTGTGGTCATGCAGGGGCTACTTATGACTCTGCAGGCTACTCATGGCATCCAGCCCCATCCTGGGGCTACTTGTGGCCATCAGGGCCTACTGAAAGCCCTCTGCGAGCTACTCAGGACCATCAGGGGCTACTACTCGTCACCTAGGGGCTACTCACAGCCATCTGTGAGCTACCCATGACCCTGTGCAGGATACTCATGGCAATCCAGAGCCTCTACTCATGGCCATTCCGTGGCTATTCATGGCCTTCAAGGGGCTACTTGTGGTCATCCAGGGGCTACTCAGGGCAATCCAGGCCCTCTACTCATGGCCATCAGGAGCTACTCCCAGCCCATGTGCCAGCAGCCTGGCGGCAGCTCCTCCCTGCATGGCAGCGTCCGGGAGCTGCCTCCGGCCTGGCACGAGTGGCCACGTCACAGCCGCTCCCGGCACGGGGCAGCCGGAGCGACCGGTCGGCAGCCAAGGCGTGTCAGTGGGGAAAGCTGCCCTTTCCCGAGGCTGTGGGGCCAGGCTGGGAGCTGCTCCCACTGCTGGGGGGAGCGGGGGGCTCCTCCCCACTGGGCCGAGTCCTGGGAGCAGCCAGAGCTCCACAGGGGCAAGACAGAGCACGCTGGGAGCTCGTCCTCCCTCCCTTGGCACCGCGCTCGGCTCGGCCCCGTCCCTCTGGATGGGTTTTTCCAGGCTGTGTGTGAGGTGTGCACAAGCAGCTGAGGCACAGCCACAGCTCCTGCCGACATCGCCGGCACCGCATCCTTCATCCCAACGGTGGCATCTGGCCGGAGTGTGGGCTCCTTGGTCCTGGGGTTCTCCTGCACGGGGTGGGGGTCACCTTCCACGAGGCTCTGGTGTCTGCTGTGTGATTTGGCCCCTCCTGCCTCTCCACCGAGGCACCGGCCCGATATCGTCATTCCAGATCGCTGTTAATTGGTTAATCGACGTAGGATCGATGCTTGATCCAGGCCCGCTCGATCCACGGGGGTTTAGCAAAGATTCCCATCGATTCCCAGTTCCTGGCATGGTGGCTGCTTGTCAGCTCCACCGGCTTTTACCCCCACGCTGTGAGGGGTGGTCCCGTAGCTCAGGGGGGTCAGAGCAGAACCCCGGCAGCGCTGTCTTCCCTGGGGTTCCCTTGTGGCCCCATCCCAGCCCTCTGCCCAACACCAGGGCTGATGCCTGGTGAGGGTTTGCCAGAGCCCAGGGGGTGTCAGGATGAGCCCCCCACCACAAGCAACCCCTGTATGGCCATAAGCAGCCCCTGGTTGGCCACAAGGAGCTCCCAAAGCAGCTGTAGGGCCAAGAGCTGTACCATCCTCTGCAGCAGCACCAGGAGGGAGGTACAAGAACCAGGCACTGGGAAGTCTCTGATTTATTAAAAGGCACTTGAATCCGTACAAAAGAGACACCTGAGCCCCTGGAAGCCCCATCCTGGTGCCAGGCAGGGCCGTGGGCATGGAAAACTATCCTCCCACCCTGGGATGTGAGGGGCTTACGGCACCCCAAAGGCATCGCCGAGAGCTCCCCGGCCATTGCTGAAGGATG
This sequence comes from Corvus kubaryi, assembly GCF_017639235.1. Classification (NCBI taxonomy): domain Eukaryota; kingdom Metazoa; phylum Chordata; class Aves; order Passeriformes; family Corvidae; genus Corvus; species Corvus kubaryi. Next base: position 15,418 of record NW_024581440.1, read on the forward strand.
CAGGGCTGGAGGCAGGAGGTCCTTCCTGGTGTCCCACTGGGAGCGGCCAAGGGGACAGTGGCGGCACCCGGGGCTCGGCGGTGGGGCCAGCCCAGACCAGAGTTGGGGTGCTCCTTAGGGGACCTCTCAGGCGGGCAGGGAGCTGTAGGGCTTGTCCTGCTCTGGCCTGTACCGCTGGAAGAGCCAGAACCGCACGAGGCTGGTGACGATCCCTGGCACGTTGGGGACCTGTGGGAGGACATGGGGGGAGAGTGGATGTACCCCTCCCCCTGCAGTGCCGGGGGAGGTTTATTGGCCCCATCCCAGCTAATTAATTAAAATCAATAGTCATCGTGCTGAGCCTTGTCACCCTTGGCTGGGTGACACAGGCGGTGCTGAACAGGGCCGGCCCCAAGCCAAGTGCTCAGCTGAGCCATGAGAGGGGAATGGGGTGGAATGGGATGGGATAGGGTGGAATGGGATGGGATAGGATGGGATAGGGCAGAGTGGGATGGGGTGGGATGGTTTAGGGATAGGGTGGAATGGGGATGGAGTGGGGTGAGATGGGAATGGGATGGGGCAGGATGGGATGGGATGAGATAGAGTGGGGTGGGATGGAGAAGAGTGGAATGGGATGGGGATGGGACTGCGTAGGATGCAATGGAGCAGGATGGTTTGGGACAGGATGAGATGGGATGGGGATGGGATGAGATGGGATAGAGTGGGATGGGATGGCACCCCTTGGTTTTCCACCACCCCAACCCACTGTGATGTAGGGGTCGTGGAGCTGCAGGCCATAGAGTGTCCAGCTGCTGGAGGCCACGAAGGTGGTGACGGTCAGGGGAAAGGACAGGCACCGTGTCGACTTGCTCCGGACAACCTTGGCCTACAGGAACAAATGTCAGGCAGGGCCTGGGCTGGCAACCCCCAGCTCTGCCGAGCCCCACACACCAGGTCAGCCAGCGGTGACAGGTACATGGTGATGGTGAAGATGCTGCAGAAGAGCCCCAGGTGTGTCAGGCGCGTCCCCGTGTCAACCAGGATGGTGAAGTAGCTGTAGCCAGTGACCACCACAGCCAGGAGCAGCAGGACCTGCAGCAGCACGGAGCGCTGGGAGGAACAGCAGGGGGATGTCAGGATGAGGATCCCCCATCCTCCCCATCACCCCAGGCCCCTGCCCCACCTTGGCGGGGCTGTAGTAGAGATACACCAGGATGTAGAGGGTCTGCAGAGCTGCCCCGATGGCGTTGACCGTGATCAGTGTCCCGTCCCCCTTCAGGCAGCCGTAGCCCAACCAGCTCAGGTTGCTGCAGGGACATGGCACAGGCACTTGGCTGCAGCCTGAGGATCTCCCCTGCCCCTTGAATATATGTGACCCCCCTCCCTAAGGCCCGACCCCGCTGTACTTGGCATCAGTGGTGAGGAAGGGCAGGAACTGGATGTTCTCCACACTCTTGGTCGCCAAAATCTGGCGCAGGTCAGACCTGGGGAGAGTGGGGGGCAGCGACCTCCTGGGTGCCTGGCAGTGCCGGGGTGGGGGGGGGGCCTCCAGTCCCTGCAGCCAGCAGGCACTGCACCCCTCCACTCTCCTCCCTCTGCACCCCCCAAACTGGACTCAGTACCATCCCCATCACGCCCCCAGTCCCTCTGCACCAGCTATCCATGGCCTACTGCACCCCCAAACTGGCCCCGGTGCCCTCTCTATTGCACCCCCCCCTATGGCACCCACTGCACCCCCAAACTGGCCCTGGTGCCCTCCCCATTGCACCCCCAACCCTCCGACCAGGCCCCACTGCACCCCAAAACCGGCCCTGGTGTCCTGACTGCACCCTCACCCTCCCATGGGCCCCACTGCACCCCAAAACTGGCCCTGGTGTCCTGACTGCACCCTCACCCCCCCCATGGGCCCCACTGCACCCCAAAACCGGCCCTGGTGTCCTGACTGCACCCTCACCCCCCCATGGGCCCCACTGCACCCCAAAACCGGCCCTGGGGTCTGCCCCCTTGCACCCCCAGCGCCCCCGGCCCTCACTGCACCCCCGAGCCGGTCCCGGTGCGTTCCCCATCCCCCCGCCCCCGCCCGGGGCCGCTGCCGATCGCTCACAGGCCCGTGGCGAACATGGCGAGGGTGGCGGCCAGGCAGACACCGGCGAGCACCGCCGGGGCCATGCCGGACACCGCGCACCGGCGGGAGCGCGGCGGGGGCGGCGCTGCCCGCGGCGGGGCGGGGCGGGGCGGGGCGGGACGCACTACCGGGGAGGGACCGGCCGCGCACCGGGCGGGGAGGGGCGGCGGGGAGCCGGCACCGAGCGGGGGGAGCAGCGCCGGTACCGTCGCGACCGCCCCGCGGGCACCCGGGCGGCAACGGGGAAAGCACCGGGGCCGGTTTGAAGGGGGGGCGGGGAGCTGGGGGGAGCAGCCCGTGTGTCTCGTGTCTTGAGTGCCCCACTCCAGGCCTGGGGTCCCCAAGTCCAGGGGCCTCGTGTCGTGGTGTCCCACGGGTCACCCTGATGGCCCAGATTTCACAGCCCTGGGGTCACACATCCCCGTGACCCCAGCTTCCCACACCCACCCACCTCCCCCTCCAGGTGTCACACATCCCTGTGACAGTAATTCCTCAGGAACCTGCAGCCTGGGATCCACATTTCCATGGGCTTCCAGTCCCAGGGTGCCTGTGACCCCAAGATCCCGCCTCTCCACAACCCTCCATCTCTAGGGTCCCCCACATTCAGATGCCAGGCATCCCCGTGACCCCAGTTCCCCAAGATCTCACCTCTCCAGGACCCTTGCGCTCCCCAGGGTTCCCAATTCCAGGGGCCTCAAATCCCTGTGATCCCAGCTCCCTGCACCCCCACTGTCTCACACCTCAGGGCCCTACATCCCTGGGGTCACTCCTTTGTGATCCCCCATCTTTATATCCGTGAGATTCCCTCCCTTCCCAAGGCCAAATGTCCCCAGGGACCCACCGGCCCTTGTGGGGGTCCCTGGGGTGCAGCCAGGCTGCGGCCCCTGCCCAGCCCCGGGGGCTCTGGCTCAGCCCCCTCCTCACCACCGGTGGGATCTGTCCCACTCCAGCGGGGTTTGTCCCAGGAGCCGCTGCCCCCCACCTGGAAGCTCACTCCCGTGCAGGGGGAGGGGCCCCCACGCTCAGGGGAGGCCTTTGTGTCACCAGATAAAGCCGGGGACAGTGCCAGCCACTGTGGCACTTGGCCACTTTACAGCCCCGTGCAAACACCAGCCAATTAATTAATTAACCAGCCCAACCCCCCACAGGGGCTGGGAGAGCCTGGCCCAGGAGGGTGGGGGACGTCTCAGGAGCTCAGCGTGGTTTCGGTTATTTATTCCCGACAATGGTATAAAAAGTCCCGTGTTAGAAAGCTGTACAAAGGGGGTGCTGGGGGGCCCCTCCGGCACCCAGCGGAGGGGAGGGATGGGGAAGGGCCAGGGGATGAAGGATGGGGTAGGGGTGCAGCACGGTGGGGAGTGGGATGTTTCTTAAAACCCTGCTCCCCTGGCTGCGGGGCATCCCCAGCCTGTCTGTGCTCCCCGAGCCAGTGACGCTGGGGGTAAGCAGCCCCCTGCACCGGTGTCACCTGGCCACCCCCACGTCCCTGCCTGCAGGACACATTCCAGTCCGAGCCCACCACGGGGAGAGCCCCGAGGGTGGTGGGCAAGCTCAGCTGTGGGGCAGGGGTGCCAGCCCCCTGCCCCTCTCCAGTCCAGGGCACTTTAGCCCCTCCAGCTCCAGGCTCCCGCTCGGCCTCTGGCTGCCAGGACCATCCTGGAAGGGCCAGGGAAGCCTGAAGGCTCCAGCTGCTCCGATGGCTTTGGGCCCTCCAGCCCCATAATACTGACAAATCCTTTCCTTGCCCAGACGTGCGCAGGGCAGGGCACCCGGGGCAGACATGCGGGGACCACGGGGGTCCCCAGTGGCCACAGCCTTGGTGGGTCCGGGTACGAGGGGCGGCTCAGAGCCCCTGCGGCACCAGGAGGGGCAGGAGGAGGCTGATGAAGGTGAAGGGGCGGCTGCTGCTGCGCATGGCTGAGTTCTGCCCCACGCTCCTCAGCACGTGTGCGGCCGCATCATCTGCGGGGGAAAGAGAGGAGCAGTCAGCACCCCCAGAAGACGAGCTGTACCCCAAACCAGCAGCACATCACCCCTGCAGAGGGTTGCCACCAGCCTCGGTACCTCAGCCAGCTCCAGAGCCCCCCAGGAGAGGCAGCTGGGCTTAGCCCAGTGTCCCTGGCAAACCCCTGTCCCCCCATGAGGGTGGCTGCGCTCAGGCCACTGCCCCCACACCTGCCTCACTCCCCCCAGGAAGGTAGCTGGGCTCAGCCTGGTGCCCCCTAGAACCCCCTGTGTCCCCGGCAGGGAAGTTGGCTTGGCCCCAACCCACAGCCCCCAACACACCTGCCTGGATCCTCCCCTTCTGTGTTGAGGCCGGGGCAGGCGGTGCCGGAGCTGCGGAACAAACAGGAGGTCACGCCAGGGAAGGGCAGCACCCCAACCTTCCCAAAATCCTGTTTCACTGTGGGCTGTTCCCCCCCCCCCCCCCCCCCCCCAACACCTTCCCGGCCAAGCCGCGCGTGCTCACACCCCGGGCTGGCCAGAGGCCACGGCCAGGCCGTGACTCAGCGCAGCCAAGGCCACACTGGGCACCGGCGCCGCGAGCGGGAAGGGGAGGACGCGGAGGGGAGCCCTGAGGGGGTGGTGATACTCACTGCCTTTGCCTGTCACCGTCACCTTCAGCTTCAGGCAGGCTTCACCGTGGTGGTGGATGGGCTTGGCTGTGAAGGAAGAGGCAGGTTAGGCAGGGGTGGGGGGAGCCCGATGGGGATTCCCTGCAGCACCTCGGAGCCCCCCCTGCAGCCCCCCAGCACTCACAGATGTAGTAGTAGCTATGCCCCTCCTTGAACTCCTTGCCCAGCGTGAAGGGAGTGAAGCGCTGGAACTTCTCCGAGAATTTCTCGGGGCCATGCAGGGCGCTGGGCTTGTCGCATTCCCAGCGGATCTGCTCCTTGGAGCGGGGCTTGCAGGCCTGGTACTCCTCAAGCTCCACCAGGTACAGCGTGTAGCGCTCCATGGCCCGGGGGTCCACGCTGCCCTCCTCGTAGTGGGGGCAGATGATGTCCAGGTAGTCATTGAGACGAACCTCCACTGTGTAGTCACTCCACAGAAACCTGTGGCCAGAGGGAGGGCAGGGGGGTCAGCTCCGGGTTAGGGGCCTTACTTGCAGCCCCAAATCCCCCACACCCAGGGGGGGCCAGCACCCTGCCCACGGCAGTGCTGGGTGGGGGCACCCTTGGGTCCACCCTCTCCTGTGCTGAGCCTTGCGGCACCTGGAATAGTTTTGAAAGGACAACCCCAGCTTCACTCTCCCTCCGGCTTGGCCCCCCGGCAGTGAGTGGTGAGCGCACCCCACTTCCCAGCGCTTCCCGAGAGCTGGGGAGCAGGGAGGGGACCCGCTGGGACGCGCACCCTGCCCGCACCCTGCCCGGCCCAGCGCTGCCGGAGCAGGAGGCGTCGCGGCTCTCGCCGTGGGGTAGCCAGCCCGGCTCCAGCTGCGCCCCACACCCCAGCCGGGGGGGGGCACGCTGGGGGCCCTCCACGGGGTCCCCATCTCGCTGGCTGTGGTGGCCTAGAGAGGGCTCAGCCACCCATGGGGGCACCCCCTGCTCCCCAAACCCGGTGGGGGGACCCAGAGGACACAGCCCTACAATCTGAGGGAGTCCTACAGTCGTGGGAGACACGGCCTGGGGAGAGGGGAGAACTCCCACAATTTGGGGAGGGACTGACTTAGGCCAGGGAGAGAGGGGAAGCCCCACGCACCCCCACGGGTGCCTAAATGTGGGGCACCCCCACAGCCTGGGGGTCTGGAGAGTGAGGGGGGCTCCCCGAAAGCCAAGGGGGACACTCGTAGAGCCTGAGAGAGGTCATGCCCTGGGGGAGCACGCCCACAACCAGGGGGAATCACGGCTCAGGAGGGGGCGGAGGCACCCCTAGAGCCTGTGGGGCTGTTGCTTGGGATGGGGTCCCCCCGCAGCCCCGGCGGCCGGTGAGCGAGGGGGGCCCTCGATCCAGGTCTACCCCCCCCGCACATCCTGCCCCGTGTTTGTCAACACGGTCCCCGGGGCCGGCGCCGGGGCTGGCGCCGCGCCCCCCCCGCGGGAAGGAAGCGGCCCCTTCGCACGGCCCTGGGAACGGAAAGGCCCCCCCGGGCGCACCTGGGCCGGCCCCGCCGCCCCCCGCACGGCCCCGCCGCCCCCGCACCGAGCTGCGCACCGGCCCCGCCGCCTCGTCCCGCCGCCCGCTCCGCACAAAGGCCGCCGGGGAGCGGAGCGGCGCCGCCCGCGCCCTCGGGGCGGCCGGTGCCTGTCCCGGTGCGTGTTTGCGGGGGGGGTCCCGGTGGGAAGCGGGGGTCACTCACCGGGGGTTGGAGCTGTTCCAGAACACCGTGTGCCGCTCGGCCGCCGCCGCCCAGCACAGCCACAGCCCCAGCCCCAGCAGGGCCAGGGGCACCCCCGGCTGCCCCATCGCTCCGCGGGTGCTGCGCTCCACGGGCGGCCCCTCGCCCGCCCCCGCCTTAAGTACGGCCCCGCCGCCGCCCCGCCCCCGCCCCCGCCCCGCGCTCGCACAACAACACACGGGACAAGGCGGGGGGGGGGGGGGGGGGACACACACACGACACACCCCCCACGGGTATCGATCAGGGGTCACAAACCACCCCCACACCGAGACCAGCACGGGCGGGAACACGCACTGGCGAGCACCGGGACCGCCACCGGGCAGGGGGACACAAACCCTCCCTACGGGGACCGGCACTAGCCGGGACACAAACACACACCTTCCCCCACACCGGGACCGGGCAGGGGGACACAAACCCCCGCCCCCCTACCGGAAACGGCACCGGGCAAGGGGACACACTCCCCTCGCACCACACCCTCACCCTGCTCTCCAGGTCCACCCCCCTCGATGCTCACACGCCATCCCCCTGCAGGAGACCGGCACAGAGCAGGGACACCCCCCCACAAGTGACCCACACCAGGTAGGGGCCCCACACACACACCGGCGCGGCGTGGGGGGAAGGTCCTCCCCGGCAGCACCCACCACCCACGGTCCCCCCTGGGGTCACCTTCACCTGGAGCGCGGCCCGGGCTGATCCCCACAGAGTGACCTCGGAGGCCCAGGGAAGAGTGAACCCTCCTTACCAGGAAGTCTGGCCGAGGGTGCAGGATGGGAGCTGTGGGTGCAGGACAGGGGGCTGAGGGTGCAGGGTGGGGAGCTGTAGGTGCAGGACGGGGCTGTGGGTACAGGATGGGGGGCTGTGGATGCAGGGTGGGGAGCTGTAGGTGCAGGATGGGGCT
>NW_024581441.1:0-9353 GCF_017639235.1 Corvus kubaryi
GGGGAAGGGGTGTGCCTGAGACTGCTGCTGCCCCACTGAGCCCCCCCAGCCCTGGGCAGGGCCCCAGGAATCAGAACAGGGGCCTGATTTGCAGGGCTGGGCCCTACAAAGAGCTGTCTGTTGGCAGAGAGCTCAGCCCCATGGCCCCCTCCCTTTCCAGCTTGGGGGCCGGGATCTCCAGGGACTGGCACCCACCCAGGCAGGGCCCTGCCCCACTTGCAGCCCCTCCACCTGCCACGCAGAGCACCTGGGTGGGGGGTCCAGCTCCAATACCCACTCAGAGAAGATGCCTCAGCACCCAGCAGCTCCCCTGGCTGGGCTGGCCACCCTTGGGACTCCCCAGTAATGTGGCAGGAGTTTGCTCTAGGCCCAGCGGGGAGATGGCCGGTCCAGCAGCCCCCTGACACCCTGTGATGGGGTGGCAGTGACCACGTGGCCGGGCAGAGCACGGGTAGGACCTGACACGTCAGCACTGCCCGGGCTGGGCAGGGTTGGTGCCTGCTGGCCACGGCCCAAAGGGCAGCCCGGCCCCACGGCCCCCTGGTCCCCTGGACAGCCCAGCCCCACAGTCCTGTGACCCCACAGCCAATCCAGCCCCAAGACCCCCGCTCCCTTGGCACCCTGACCCCATGCCTAGTCTGGCCCCATGGACAGCCCGGCCCCACGGCCCCCCTGTGGCAGGGAGGCTCCGGAGGAGTCTGGCATCGCAGTTTATTGTAGGAAACCATGAAAATACAGCGTTTGTTGTAACAGAACCCAGGAGAAATGACAGCAGCTCGGACGGATCCCGGCGTGGGACTGCCGGCACAGCCCCCGCGGCACTGGGGCTCCCCGGCGGGTCGGATCCGGACCCCGCAGCCCCAGCCCCCCCCGGCTGGGCGCAGTTTGGCACCGAGCGGTGTAACGGGAGCCAAGCGTGGCCCTCAGAGCACGTGCAGGCGGGGCACGGGCAGGGCTGGCCAGGCACGTTGCTGCCCAAGGACAGGGCAGAGCAGGGGGCACTGAGGTGCCCAGCAGCCCACGGGAGGGACCCCACGGTGGCTGTGCCCAGGGGCGGTGCCTGGCTGCAGCCAGATGATCCACATTGAAAACGAGCCATTTTACAAAACATCTTCACACCTTGTTCCAGCCCAGCCTCCCCCCCGCCCTCTCCCCCGCCCCAGCTGCCTCCCCCACCCCAACCAGCACCCAGTCTCTCCCCTCCACTGTCACCCCACTGTCACTTTCCACCCCCCTCCCTGCGCAGCCCCGTCCCCCTCCCTGACCCATCTCTAGGGCTGACCCTCTGCCAGCCCTGCCCACAGCCCCAGCCCAGAGCAGCCTCGGGCTGAGCTGGAGCTAGGGGCAGGCGGACAGGGTGAGGAGGGGACGGCAAAGCTGTCCCCGTCCCCCCCATCCCACAAAACAAACACCTGGCCTGTCCCCAGTGGTGGCAGGGCCGGGGCCACCCCTTCTATGCTCTGCTCCCTGCCCACTTGTGTCCCCCCAGGCCCTGGCACTCGCGGGGTGCCCGGGGGGCAGAGCCGGTGGCGTACGGGCAGCGTGGGCACGGATCAGTCCAGCTTGGCGAAGTTCCCGATGGTCACTTTCCGCTCCTGCTTGTTGGCCACCAGCTCCTGGAGGTGCAGGGCCCCCCCTCCGATGAAGCAGAAGGCAGGGCAGACGGGCCCCGAGCAGTCCACGCCGCACTCCCAGAGCTCACGGAAGGAGACGGCGTCGTAGAAGCTCACCTTGCCCTGCTCGTAGTCCAGGCAGATGCCGATGCGCGGGGGCAAGGGCACGGTGCAGCCGTTGGGGTCGCGGGACGTGAGGGCTGAGCCGTGTGACAGCAGGATCTTGCCCATGCCGATGGTGAGGAAGGCGTAGGGAGGAGGTGCCTCCACTGTTGTGTCCTCTGCCCCACTGTCGTGGCCACTGTCGGGGTCGTACCTGCGGAGGGGGGACAGGTGAGTCGTGGTGCCAACACCCACAGGACAGGCTGGAGCTCCCCTCACACCCCAGTGCCCGCTGGGGAGGCAGGAACAGGCAGAGGACACCCTGCACCCCCAAACCACCCCGCTCACCTGGGGCTCACCACGTCCTGTGGCACCTGGAACCACTCCTGCAGTTTGCTCTCCAGCCCCACGCCCACCTTCACCAGGTAGGAGCTGGGGTCCACGCAGCAGGCCCAGTAGCTCTTGCCCTGCGTGATGGCCACGTCGCCGATGACCAGGTCGATGGACAGGTGGCAGCTGGTCATCAGGCGCTCGGCCGCGAAGAGCATGGGGATGCCGGGGACGCTGCGCACCGCGCGCTGGTCCTTGCTGATGGCCAGCCGGTCCCGGTTGAAGCCCCAGCGGTTGTCCAGGAAGAAGTTGAGGACTGCGGGGAAGAGAGTAAGAGGAGGGTGAGCAGTACAGCACAGCGGGGCACTCTGGGGTGACCCAAGCCCGCATCCCCTCTCACCCGGGGCAGGTGGTGTGTGCAGGTAGATGTCCTCGCTGTAGTCCCCGAAGCCCGCCTTGTTGTAGCCCTTCACCCGGAGCACGTAGACGCTGTCGGTGTCCAGGTACTCGACGAGGGCGCAGGTGCCCCGCACCTCCTCCCGCCGCTGCCACAGCTTCAGCCCCTTGGCCTTGGTGTCGGTCTTGCGGAACTCCACCGTGTAGTGCCAGGCGGGCGGCGAGTGCTGCGGCAGCCGCCAGCACAGGAAGATCTGGTCGTAGGTGTAGGTGCGCTGCGTGTCGATGACGGGGGCCTCGGGCGCTGCGGGGAGAGGCAGCGGCGGGCATCAGGCAGCATCCCCTGCCCCGCAGGCGGGGAGGCGGCCGGACGCAGGGAGGGGGCATTCCGGGATTCCGGACGGACTGACGGACGCACAACCAGCAGAGTCTAGAGGGGTCTGACTGCGGAGACCGTGTGTCGGCACCGGAGGAGAGCGAGAGTCAGGGGGACAGAGGAGCTGCTGCTGTGGGGCTCCAGGGACCAGACAGGCTGAGTGCAAGTCGGGAGGGAGGAGAGAGAGAGAGAGAAAGAGAGAGTGGAGGCAGCGGAAGAGGAGGAGGAAGAGGAGGAGGAGGAGATGGGGATGGAGGGTGGTAGAAGGTACTGGCAGGAACAGAGGCAGGGTGGGAAGGAGAGATGAGGGGATGGCGGGTGGGAGAAGGGTAAGGGGAAGATGGGAATGGGGCAAGGAAGAGAAAGGAAACAGGATGAGGAGGGAGGTAGAAAAGGGGCAAGGAGAGGGATGGAAATGGGGAGAGGAAGAGGAAAGAAATGGGGTGAGAGTAGGATGGAAATACAGAAAGAGGGAGAATGGAAATGGGGCAACAATGGGGCAAGGACAAAGTGGGAATGGGATGCAGGAAGGGACAGAAATGGGGCAAGGAGGCAGATGGGAACAGGGCAAAGGGGGAAAGAAATGGGACAAGGAGAGGAGTGGAAATGGAGTGAGGAAGAGGATGGAAATAGGGTGACAGTGGGACAGAAATGGGGTGCAGAGAAGAACATAAATGGGGCAAGAATGTGGACATAAATGGGGTGAAGGGGGAACAGATATGGGGCAAGGAAGGGGATGGAAATGGGATGAGAGAGAAGAAAATCGAACAAGGAGAGGGGTGGAAATGGAGCAAGGAGAGAATGAAAATGGAGTGAGAAATGGGGTGAGACTGGGACGGAAATGGAAAGCGGGGGAATGGAAATGGGGTGAGAAGGAAGTGGAAATAGGGCAAGGATGGGGTTGAAATGGGGCAAGAGAGAGTGGAAATGGGATGAGGAGGGGGGAGAAAATGGGGTGATGAATGGGGCAGAAGTGGGTGAGGATATGGACAGAAGTGGGGTGACAGTGGAACAGAAATGGAGTGAGGAAGGGGATAGAAAGAGGGCGAGAGGGTACGGAAATGGGGTGAGAGGGGGGCAGAAATGGGGCAAGGAAGGGGATGGAAATGGAGCAAGGAGTGGGATGGAAATGGGGCGAGAGGAGGATGGAAATGGGGCGAGGATGGGGACGGAAATGGAGTGCGAGGGGGTGGGAGGGCAGGAGGAGCGGCGGCAGATGGAGGAGGCAGAGCCACCGGCTGCCAGCGCCGGCGGGCAGGACGGGGATGGAGGATGGCGGCGGAGCGGGGCCGGGGTGGGAGCGGGATGGAGGGATGGAGGGATGGGAAGAGAGAGCGGGGCGGCTCTGGGGCAGGGGTGTGACTTGCCTCAGTTACTTCGGTGACGCCTCGGCAGCGGCCGCAGCCTATAAACAAAGAGAGGTAGAAGCAGGTCTGAAACGTGTCGCCAGCGGGTCCGGCAGGGCCCCGCGGCTCCTGCCCTGCGGGAAGCGCCTGCCCGGCAGTGGGGCAGCTCCGTACTCACCCTCCGGCACTCCTGCTGCCCTCACCTGGCACCACGGCCCTGCCTGTCTGCCTCTGGCCCGGATGCCCTGGCACAGGGCAGGGCAGGGATATCTCTGGGGGCTGCTGGGGCGGGGGCTGTCCCTGACGGGGAGGGGGCACCGGCAGATCCGCGAGCGCCTGCCCGAGCGTGGCCCTGGGCAGCCGCGGCTGAGCTGGAGCTCCGAGGCGGGGAGGGACCCGCTCTGCCCGCGGGGGCTGCGCCTCGGCACGGGGCACAGCCGGTGCCCGGGTGCCGCTGCCTTTACCTCGGATGAAGGCCAGGTCGGTGAGCAGCTTCAGCTCCCTGCTGACATCCAGCTGGAAGTGGCTGAAGGAGGCGTTGGCTGCAGGACGGAAGCTCTGCAGCGAATCGGTGGCCCTGAGGATCCTGCAGCGCAGGAGAGAGGGGATGTCACGGGGACGCTTCGGGCACCAGAGGGCCCTGACCCCCCCAACAGCCCCGTGCCCGCAGCCCAGCACCTGTTGTGCAGCTGCTTGGCAGCCTGGACAAAGCAGGGGTGGTCAGTCTCCTTCAGCACCTCCTGAGCATAGCCCACCATGCCCGAGTTCTCCAGCATGGCCTGGTGCTCCCGGATCTGGCCGTGCAGGCTGGCCAGCCGCTCCTGCTGGCACTCCTCGATGGCCTGCAGCAGGGTGGCCCGCTTCTCCTCCAGCATGGCACAGAGCCCCTGGATCAGCTGTGACACCTCTTCCTTGGCCTGTGAGCCGTTCACCTGCCGGGCACAGACGTGGCAGGGTCAGTGTGTGGCATGTCCTGGGACCAGAGGGGACTGGGCTGGCTCTGCCACCTAGGGACAGCTCAGGGACAGACGGGCGCCCTCTGCCCCTACCTCCGTGTGCTTCACTGTCTCCTCCAGCTCGGCAATCTGGGTCTGCACCGTGTCCTGGCTGCTCAGGATGTAGGCGAGGCTCTTCGTCAGCTTCTCCTGCAGGAAGGTGATGAGACGTGGTGCCGGCAGACCCCGCCCCACACCCCCCATCTGCACCGGGGCTCTGCGGTGCCCCCAATTCCCCACAGGGCCCCAGCCCGGCCCCAGCAGCCCTTACCCTGAGGGCTTGGTAGGCGCTGAGCACCGGGGTGATCTTGTGGCTGGTGTGGGTGCGGCGCACACGGCAGAGCTGGCACACCAGCCGCTGGCAGGTCTTGCAGTAGTGAGTCACCTCCTCCTTGTGCTCCGGGCACATCAGCCCCTGCGCGGGCACAGCGGGGCTCAGCGGGGTTCTTCACCCCGCTCCAGCCCTGCAGAGTCCCACCCCTGCACCCCCAAATCTTAGAATCATGGAATGGTTTGGGGTGGAAGGGGACCTTGAAGATCATCTTGTTCCAACCCGCCTGACATGAGCAGGGACATCCTCAACTCGACCCCGTTGCTCAGAGCCCCACCCTGGCCTTGAACACTTCCAGGGATGGGGCATTCACAACTTCCACGGGCAACTTGTTCCAGTGCCACACCACCCTCACTATAAGAATTTTTTCCTAATATCTAACCTAAACTTACTCTTTCAGTTTGAACTCACTGCCCTTTGTCCTGTCATTCCAGGCCCTTGTAAATATTCTGGCCCCACCTTTCCAAAAGCTCCCTTCAGATACTAGAAGGCCACAATCTGGTAACCCCAAAGCTTCTTCTCTCCAGGCTGAACAAACCCCATTCTCTCAGCCTTAATCCCCCATCGGGGCAGGAGGACCCACAGGGAGGCTGTACCTTGGGGCGGAAGGTGAGGGTGGGGGGGGTGGGCTCGTGCTGGGCTTTCTGGGTGCCCCAGGGGTGGTAGAGCTTGAAGCACTCATTGCAGAAGCTGGACTTGCACTCTGTGCAGCCCTTGGTGGCCTCCAGCTGCGGGGGCTTGCAGAACTGGCACATGATGGCCGCGCTGATGTTGATGGTCTGCCGGTACCGCTCCACCACCCGCTCCAGCGTCAGGTTGCGGAAGAGGCTGCCCAGGCCCCGCTCGCCCAGGTCCACGTCCCGCTGGCAGGCGGGGCACGGGAAGCTGACGGTCTGGGGGTGCACAGCACCCCGCTTGCGCCCTGGGTAGGTGCCAAAGCCTGTGGGAGGGAGGCAGGGAGGGGGTCAGCAGGGCATGAGGCCAGAGTCCCTCAGCCCTCCTGATGTGCTGTCCCCATCCCCATCTCCATCCCTTCCAGCTGCCCCTGTTCCCAACCCCTCCAATTATCCCTGTCCCCATCCTCTCCAGCCATCCTCATCCCCTCTGCTGTTCCTATTCCCTCTGCCATCCCCTCCAGCCATCTCCCTCCCCTCCCTCCATCCTGTTTCCTCCAGCCATCTCTGTCCTCATCCGCTCCAGCCACCCCTGTCCTCTCCAGCCATTCTTGTCCCTTCTGCTGTCCCCATCTCCCCCAACCATTTCTATCCCCTCCAACCATCCATCCCTGTCCCCTCCAGCCATCCCCCTCTCCTTCAGCCATCTCGGTCCCCTCCAGCCATCCCCACCCCCTCCAGCTGTCCCCAACCCCTCCAGCCATCCCTGTCCCCATCCCCTCAGCCACCCCTGTCGTCTCCAGCCATCCCCATCCCCTCTGTTGCCCCTGTCCCTTCTGCTGTCCTCTCCAGCCCCACCTGACTTAAGGAGGCGGTCGAGCCGGTCGGGTTTGGGGACAGCCCGGCGGCCCAGGCGGGGGCTGCGGGTGGACGGGGTAGCTGCAGGCGAGGTGGGCTCGGAGGTGGGGTCGCAGCACAGGTGGCCGTGCTGCAGTAGCACCTCGCTGGCACACACGTGGCACACGTTGTGGGTACAGGGCAGTGCCAGAGGCTGCTTGTACATCTCCTTGCACACTGGGCACACCAGCTCCCGCTCCATGTTCTTCATGCTGGTCTGCGGAGAGAGCGGGAGTGTCACCCGCCGGCGGCAGAACAGGGCCGAGACCAGATGGGACCAGCACCAGGGCCAGGACCAGCACCAGGGCCAAGATCAGCATCAGGGCTGGGACCAGCACGAGGACCAGGATCAGCATCAGGACTGGGATCAGGGCCTGGGATCGGCATCAGGACCGGGATAAGCCTGGGACCAGCACCAGGGCCAGGATCAGTATCAGGACTGGGATCAGGGCCTGGGATCAGCATCAGGACCGGGATCAGGCTGGGACCAGCACCAGGGCCAGGATCAGTATCAGGACCACGACCAGTACTGGGACCCAGGCTGGGATGGAGACAAGGACTGGGACCATCATCAGGACAATGATGAGGCCTGGGACCAGCAAGACGGACAGGATGAGGACAAACACTAGGACCAGCACCAGGATGAGGATCAGGGCTGCCACTGCGATGAGGAATGGAGCTGGGATCAGCAGCAGCGCCAGGATCAGGCCTGGGAGCAGTATCAGGAACAGCACCAGGGCCAGCACCAGGATGAAGCCCAGGGCTGGACTGGGGATGGGAACTGGGGCCACACCACGACCAGGACTGGGGCCAGCACTGGCACCAGGACCAGCAGCATGGTCAGGATCAGGATCAGCACTGGGACCAGCACAGGGATGGGGCTGGGGGCTGAGGCTGGGATCACAGCAGGGTCAGGATCGGGCCTGGGAACAGAACCAGAGCCAGGACCAGTATCAGGACTGGGGCTGGGGGCGAGGATGAGCACCAGGGCCAGAATCAGGCCAGGATCAGGCCTGGGACCAGCAGCATGGTCAGAATCAGAACCAGCACCGGGATCAGAACCCGGATAGGACTCAGGCCTGGGATGGGGATGGGATTGGGGCTGGGCCCAGAGCAGGGCCAGGATCAGGCCAGTATCAGGACTGGCAGTGGAATGGGGATGGCGGCCACCACTGGGATCAGCACCAGGATGGGGCCCAGGGCTGGGATGGGAATGGTGGCTGGGATGGGGATGAGGTCCAGCACTGGGAACAGTGCCAGGATGGGACCCAGGGCTGGAATGGGGATGGGGACTGGGATGGGTGCTGGGATTGGAACTGGGATGGAGAGGGAGATGGGGGCCAGGGTGGAGATGGAGGCTGGGATGGGGACTGGGGCTGGACCCACAGCAGAGCCCAGATTGGGCCCAGCACTGGAACCAGCGCCAGGACCGGGCTAGGCACCAAGATCGGGGCCGGGATGGGGCCGCCCCCTCTGCACCCGGTGCTCCCGGCTCGACCGTGGCTCGGTGTGGGGGGGTCTCGATGAGGCCCTCCCCGGAGGTCGCTGCGGTGAGTTGGGGTGCGGGTCCGCTGCCCGCCCACCCCTCAAGGGCATCGCCCTCCCCCCTCCGTCCCCGCCGCGTTGCCACGGCGACCCGGTCCCGGAGGACCCCTGTCCGCCCCCCCGCCGCCACCGCGGCCGCTCACGCTGATGCGGACGAGCGCGTCCATGATGGAGGTGAAGGTCTGCAGGTCCTCGCCCTCGGCCATGGCTCCGCTCCCCGCGCCCGTGCCTGCGGCGGCAGCGGCAGCAGCGGCGGCCGCGATCGCCCCGGTGTGTTGCAGGGAGCGGCGGAGCCGGGGGGGAGGGCGGGGGGTGGCGGCGCGCATGCTCGACGGCGCCCGCCCCGCCGGCACCGGGGGGCGGTGGAGGCACCGGAGGGGCGGCACCGGTGGCGGGGGTCGGCGCGGAGATGCTCTCACCGCACACGCGGGCATCCCCCGACGGGCGACGCTCGGGGAGAGGCGCCTGGGGTGGGCTGCGGGCAGGATGAGCGTGGCACTGGTACCGGCGGTGCTGCCGGGGGGGGTCCCGGGGTCGGTGCCGGGGCCGGGTGCGGGGGTCCCGTCCCCGCGCTGTTCCTGTCCCGGCCGCCAGAGGGCGCTCCGTGCGGCGGGGACGTTGCAGTGCCACTCCCGGCCGCCGGGGGGCGCGCGCGCCGCCGCGCGGGCAGGGAGGGGCGGGGCCGCGCGCGCACGCGCAGTGGCGCAGCCCGGTGCTGCTGCCGTGTCCCCCCTGCGCGCGGCCGCAGTGCGCGTGCGCGGAACGGCGGCACCGGGAGCGGACCGGGACGGGCTGGGGACACCATGGG
>NW_024581441.1:9753-22738 GCF_017639235.1 Corvus kubaryi
AATGGGGGGAGGCGGCGTAACGGGGCAGGTGGGTAACCGAGGCGAGAAGGGTACCGGGGGTAGGGGCGATAGCGGGGGTAACGGGGGCAGGGGGGAGGGGGGGAGTGGGTACCGGGGCAGGGGGGCACGGGGGTAACGGGGGTAACGGGAGCGGGGGGTAACTGGGCAGGGGGGAACGGGGGCGAGGGGAGTGGAGGGGTATTGGGGGCACGGGGGTAACGGGGCGGGCATTAACGAGAGTGGGGGGGTAACTGGGCTAGGGGAATGGGGGAATGAGGGGGGTAGCGGGGGCGGGGAGCACGGGACGGCCCTATGGATGCAGGCTGGGCTCAGGTCCCGGGCCCGGTCCTGGTCCTGGTGCCGGTGCTGAGTCGGCCCCGGGGCGCAGCCGTAGGCACGGGCACGTCCCTGGCACTGTCGTCGCTGCTGTCGCTGCTGCTGTTCGCCGGGATGCAGATGTACAGCCGGCAGCTCGCCTCCACCGAGTGGCTCACGATCCAGGGAGGGCTGCTGGGCTCCGCGCTCTTCGTCTGCTCCCTCACTGCATCCCTGGGGACCGGCAGTGGGACCGGGGGACAGAAGCGGGGCTGGCGGGGAGTGGGGCCAGAGCACCGTGTCAGGGGACTGGAAACGGAACCAAAGGGGTGGTGGGGAGCAGGGCCAGGGGCTGGGAGTGGGTCCAGGGGCTGGGAGCAGGGCCGTGGGATGGGAGTGGGGGGACGGGAGCAGGTCCAGAGGCCAGGAGTGGGGCTGGAGCAGAGAGGATGGGAGATGGGAGGACAGCAGGATCCCGTTCTGTCCCTTAACCCCACAACCAGGCCTTCAACAACCTGGAGAACCTCATCTTCGGGAAGGGCTTCCAGGCCAAGATATTCCCCGAGAGTAAGTGCTGTGGGACCTCAGGAGGGGAGCGGGAACACGTCAGTGTCCAAAGGCCTGTGGAAGGGCTGGGGGTGCTCCAGCAGTGGGACTGGACGATCCCAGCCCTGCCCTGGAACTGTGGCAGCTCCCCTGGAGCTTTTGCTGGGCCTGGGGGAAATGATGCTGCTGCTGCAGCCACGGCCTCCCCCATCACCGGGGGCAGCCCTGCAGCATCGTGTGTCTCCTGGTTCTCCACAGTCCTCACCTGCCTCTTGCTGGCCCTGTTCGCCTCTGGCCTCATCCACCGGGTCTGTGTGACCACCTGGTATGTCCAGAGCTGCCCTGGAGGGTGGGGAGCGATCAAGGGGACCCCGAGGGATCATGGGTGACACTGGGAGAGGGACGGGATGCTGGGCAGGGCCAGGACTGCCAGGGACCCTCAGGGGGCTGGCAGGAATGGCAGCACAGTGGGAGCCAAGGGAGGGTGTTCAGGAAGGACAGGGGAGAGTGGGATCCAAGGGGGAAGTGTTGGTGTAGGAAGGGCAGGGGAGTGGGACGCAGGGAAGGTGTTGGGATGACCCTGGCGTGTTCCTGTGCCCAGCAGCTGAGCACCCTCTTTCCTTCTGCCCTCATAGCCTCATCTTTTCCATGGTCGGTCTCTACTACATCAACAAGATCTCCTCCACTCTCTACCAGTCCACAGCACCCGTCGCTGCTCCTGCCAAGGCTGTTGGGAAGGGCAGGAAGAGAAATTGATGTCCCGATGCCCCTTCCTGGGGCAGCCCCCTCCCTGTGGCCGATCCGGGACTCCCCCCTGCCCAATAAAGCAATTTCTTTGTAGCTTCTTGTCCCCTTCGCCAGCTCCTGGCCCTGTTCCTGCCCCTGCTGTGCACCAGTGTGGCTGGGAGTGGCCCTGGAGCCTGGGGTAGGTTCTGGGTTGCCCAGGGAAGCTGGGGGTGGCCAAGGGGGGCAAGATGTGCTGCTGGTATCTTGTCTGCCCAGACCTGCAGGGGAGGAAGATCCCAGGGGAGCCAGGCAGGTTGGAGCAGACTCTGGAGCGGGCAGGGGGGCTGTGGGGGTCCCAGTGGCTCGGGTTGCAGCCCCAGCTGCCACCAGACTGCTGCGCTGGCACAGCCGAGGCTGCTGGGTTTGGCAGGGGATCACAGACTCATCTGTGCCCTCCACAGGACACCGTGTGGGGGGGCACCGGGGCTGCTCCGGTGGGGGGGTGGGAACGGCACGGTCCCTGCAGCTGTGGGAGGGTGGACGGGACTCGCTCCCACGCCAGGCCCCTGGCACCCCTCCGGCCGGACGTGGAGGAAACCAGATGCTTCCTGCGGCCCCGGCCGCGGCCGACAAAGCCCGGCGCTTCCTGCGGCACCGGGAGCGGGGCCGGACCCGCGGTCCCGGCGGGGTCCCGGTGGTGCCGTGCCCCGCCCCCAGGGGGCGCCCGCGGCCGCTCCCCTGCGGAACTACAGCTCCCGGCAGCCCTCGCGCGCGGCGCTTCCGTGACGTCACCGCCGCGCCGAGCGGGGAGCGGGACCAGGACCGGGAGCGGGACCAAGCCAGGTGGGGGCGGGGCTGGGCCCGGGTCTTTGAGGGGGGGGGGGGCTCGGAGGGGTGCGGCCGGTACGGCCGGTGCAGGCCCAGAGGGGTTTGGGGCCGCGCTCCGGTCAGGAGCCCCGGGGAGACTGGGCCCGGCGCGGGGCGGCCCGTCTTTCCCGGCTCCGCTCTCCGGGCTTCCCTCCTCCTTCCTTCTCTGCCCCTCCCCCCCCGCCCCGCTTTCTTCCCCCCGTCCCCTCTCTCCCCTTTTCCCCCTCTGCTTCTCTCATGGGTCCCCCTCTCCCCGCTCCTGTCTCACAGCCCATCTCCCCTCAGGCCGCCATGACCAAGCTGGGGCAGTGGCTGTGCGGACTCGCCCTGCTGGGCTCGGCCTGGGCCGCGCTGGCTCTGGCCCCGCCGGGGCTGCAGCCGCCGGCCCCGCTCCGCCAGGCGCTGCTGCCGCTGCCCGTCTACTTGCTCGTGGCCTTCGGCTGCTACTCCCTGGCCACCGTGGGCTACCGCCTGGCCACCTTCAACGACTGCGAGGAGGCGGCCGCCGAGCTGCAGGAGCACATCAGGGCGGCGCGGGCCGACCTGCGGCGGCGGGGGCTGCGCCTCGGACCCCAATAAAGCCCCGGGACGGCAGCTGCCGGTGCTGTTCTGTGCTCCAGGGACACGGGGTTCTCCAGGGACGCGGGGGGCTGTGGGCACTGAGAGCCTCGGGCGCTGCTGGAAGCCGCCCCGGGGGAATCACTTGGCTCTCCCGGGAAATCACTCAGCTCTCACCGGTGTGAGGTGGGGGTTCGGGGATGGTCTCTGTGAAGGGTGGGGTCTCCATGCAGGCCCAGTTCTCCCACCACTCTGAGGGGCTGCAGGGAACCCCCACCCCGTCTTGCCCTGCCTCTCCCTCCCTGAGCTCCCTGGAACCTGGCTCTGGAGTCGGATGCGGTACCAGGCCGTGCCCCAGAGCCCAAGCACATTCCCGGCTCACATTCCCGGCAGGTGGGAGCTGGAGGAGCTCATCCCATCCTGCTGGCCGGATTCCCGGGAAGGAGGAGAGGGACTGGCAGGGTGGAGCGGGCGACACAGCCTTTAAATCGCGGCGTGGTGTCCCCCTGCCCCGGCAGCTCGAGGGGAGCTCCCCCGACTCCTCTGCCCATCCACAGCACCACACTGGGCTTCACTGGGAAGAGGGAGGGCTGAGGGGCTCTGTCTGGGGGGGGGCCCCGCTCCTGGGGACCCCCATCCCTGCTCTCTGACCCGATGTGCCCGGACCTGCTGCCCTGGCAGCCGCCAGCTCCTCCAGCCAAAGGAGCTGGGGATTTTAATTAGCAGCTGTGTATCCTCTGCAGAAAGGAGCAGTTGGGAGCGGGAGGGAGGATCAGGTTAATTAGCAGGAGCAGCTAATTAGCTGTTTCCTGAGCAGCAAAGGCTGGTGGGAGCAGGGTGGGAAGCTCCCAGCGCTCGCTGGCACACGGATGCTTGGGGGATGACATTGCCCTGGATTTGGCCACGTGGGGCCTTGGTGGGGTCAGGACCACAGCACAAGGACAGGAGTGCACTGACGGGGCTACTGACGGCCCTGTGCGGGCTACTCAGGGTCATCAGGGGCTACTCAGGGTTATCAGAGGCTACTCACAGCCAACCAAGAGCTCCTCATGATCATTCAAAGGGGCTACACATATCCATCCAGTGGCTACTTGTGGTCATGCAGGGGCTACTTATGACTCTGCAGGCTACTCATGGCATCCAGCCCCATCCTGGGGCTACTTGTGGCCATCAGGGCCTACTGAAAGCCCTCTGCGAGCTACTCAGGACCATCAGGGGCTACTACTCGTCACCTAGGGGCTACTCACAGCCATCTGTGAGCTACCCATGACCCTGTGCAGGATACTCATGGCAATCCAGAGCCTCTACTCATGGCCATTCCGTGGCTATTCATGGCCTTCAAGGGGCTACTTGTGGTCATCCAGGGGCTACTCAGGGCAATCCAGGCCCTCTACTCATGGCCATCAGGAGCTACTCCCAGCCCATGTGCCAGCAGCCTGGCGGCAGCTCCTCCCTGCATGGCAGCGTCCGGGAGCTGCCTCCGGCCTGGCACGAGTGGCCACGTCACAGCCGCTCCCGGCACGGGGCAGCCGGAGCGACCGGTCGGCAGCCAAGGCGTGTCAGTGGGGAAAGCTGCCCTTTCCCGAGGCTGTGGGGCCAGGCTGGGAGCTGCTCCCACTGCTGGGGGGAGCGGGGGGCTCCTCCCCACTGGGCCGAGTCCTGGGAGCAGCCAGAGCTCCACAGGGGCAAGACAGAGCACGCTGGGAGCTCGTCCTCCCTCCCTTGGCACCGCGCTCGGCTCGGCCCCGTCCCTCTGGATGGGTTTTTCCAGGCTGTGTGTGAGGTGTGCACAAGCAGCTGAGGCACAGCCACAGCTCCTGCCGACATCGCCGGCACCGCATCCTTCATCCCAACGGTGGCATCTGGCCGGAGTGTGGGCTCCTTGGTCCTGGGGTTCTCCTGCACGGGGTGGGGGTCACCTTCCACGAGGCTCTGGTGTCTGCTGTGTGATTTGGCCCCTCCTGCCTCTCCACCGAGGCACCGGCCCGATATCGTCATTCCAGATCGCTGTTAATTGGTTAATCGACGTAGGATCGATGCTTGATCCAGGCCCGCTCGATCCACGGGGGTTTAGCAAAGATTCCCATCGATTCCCAGTTCCTGGCATGGTGGCTGCTTGTCAGCTCCACCGGCTTTTACCCCCACGCTGTGAGGGGTGGTCCCGTAGCTCAGGGGGGTCAGAGCAGAACCCCGGCAGCGCTGTCTTCCCTGGGGTTCCCTTGTGGCCCCATCCCAGCCCTCTGCCCAACACCAGGGCTGATGCCTGGTGAGGGTTTGCCAGAGCCCAGGGGGTGTCAGGATGAGCCCCCCACCACAAGCAACCCCTGTATGGCCATAAGCAGCCCCTGGTTGGCCACAAGGAGCTCCCAAAGCAGCTGTAGGGCCAAGAGCTGTACCATCCTCTGCAGCAGCACCAGGAGGGAGGTACAAGAACCAGGCACTGGGAAGTCTCTGATTTATTAAAAGGCACTTGAATCCGTACAAAAGAGACACCTGAGCCCCTGGAAGCCCCATCCTGGTGCCAGGCAGGGCCGTGGGCATGGAAAACTATCCTCCCACCCTGGGATGTGAGGGGCTTACGGCACCCCAAAGGCATCGCCGAGAGCTCCCCGGCCATTGCTGAAGGATGCAGGGCTGGAGGCAGGAGGTCCTTCCTGGTGTCCCACTGGGAGCGGCCAAGGGGACAGTGGCGGCACCCGGGGCTCGGCGGTGGGGCCAGCCCAGACCAGAGTTGGGGTGCTCCTTAGGGGACCTCTCAGGCGGGCAGGGAGCTGTAGGGCTTGTCCTGCTCTGGCCTGTACCGCCGGAAGAGCCAGAACCGCACGAGGCTGGTGACGATCCCTGGCACGTTGGGGACCTGTGGGAGGACATGGGGGGAGAGTGGATGTACCCCTCCCCCTGCAGTGCCGGGGGAGGTTTATTGGCCCCATCCCAGCTAATTAATTAAAATCAATAGTCATCGTGCTGAGCCTTGTCACCCTTGGCTGGGTGACACAGGCGGTGCTGAACAGGGCCGGCCCCAAGCCAAGTGCTCAGCTGAGCCATGAGAGGGGAATGGGGTGGAATGGGATGGGATAGGGTGGAATGGGATGGGATAGGATGGGATAGGGCAGAGTGGGATGGGGTGGGATGGTTTAGGGATAGGGTGGAATGGGGATGGAGTGGGGTGAGATGGGAATGGGATGGGGCAGGATGGGATGGGATGAGATAGAGTGGGGTGGGATGGAGAAGAGTGGAATGGGATGGGGATGGGACTGCGTAGGATGCAATGGAGCAGGATGGTTTGGGACAGGATGAGATGGGATGGGGATGGGATGAGATGGGATAGAGTGGGATGGGATGGCACCCCTTGGTTTTCCACCACCCCAACCCACTGTGATGTAGGGGTCGTGGAGCTGCAGGCCATAGAGTGTCCAGCTGCTGGAGGCCACGAAGGTGGTGACGGTCAGGGGAAAGGACAGGCACCGTGTCGACTTGCTCCGGACAACCTTGGCCTACAGGAACAAATGTCAGGCAGGGCCTGGGCTGGCAACCCCCAGCTCTGCCGAGCCCCACACACCAGGTCAGCCAGCGGTGACAGGTACATGGTGATGGTGAAGATGCTGCAGAAGAGCCCCAGGTGTGTCAGGCGCGTCCCCGTGTCAACCAGGATGGTGAAGTAGCTGTAGCCAGTGACCACCACAGCCAGGAGCAGCAGGACCTGCAGCAGCACGGAGCGCTGGGAGGAACAGCAGGGGGATGTCAGGATGAGGATCCCCCATCCTCCCCATCACCCCAGGCCCCTGCCCCACCTTGGCGGGGCTGTAGTAGAGATACACCAGGATGTAGAGGGTCTGCAGAGCTGCCCCGATGGCGTTGACCGTGATCAGTGTCCCGTCCCCCTTCAGGCAGCCGTAGCCCAACCAGCTCAGGTTGCTGCAGGGACATGGCACAGGCACTTGGCTGCAGCCTGAGGATCTCCCCTGCCCCTTGAATATATGTGACCCCCCTCCCTAAGGCCCGACCCCGCTGTACTTGGCATCAGTGGTGAGGAAGGGCAGGAACTGGATGTTCTCCACACTCTTGGTCGCCAAAATCTGGCGCAGGTCAGACCTGGGGAGAGTGGGGGGCAGCGACCTCCTGGGTGCCTGGCAGTGCCGGGGTGGGGGGGGGGCCTCCAGTCCCTGCAGCCAGCAGGCACTGCACCCCTCCACTCTCCTCCCTCTGCACCCCCCAAACTGGACTCAGTACCATCCCCATCACGCCCCCAGTCCCTCTGCACCAGCTATCCATGGCCTACTGCACCCCCAAACTGGCCCCGGTGCCCTCTCTATTGCACCCCCCCCTATGGCACCCACTGCACCCCCAAACTGGCCCTGGTGCCCTCCCCATTGCACCCCCAACCCTCCGACCAGGCCCCACTGCACCCCAAAACCGGCCCTGGTGTCCTGACTGCACCCTCACCCTCCCATGGGCCCCACTGCACCCCAAAACTGGCCCTGGTGTCCTGACTGCACCCTCACCCCCCCCATGGGCCCCACTGCACCCCAAAACCGGCCCTGGTGTCCTGACTGCACCCTCACCCCCCCATGGGCCCCACTGCACCCCAAAACCGGCCCTGGGGTCTGCCCCCTTGCACCCCCAGCGCCCCCGGCCCTCACTGCACCCCCGAGCCGGTCCCGGTGCGTTCCCCATCCCCCCGCCCCCGCCCGGGGCCGCTGCCGATCGCTCACAGGCCCGTGGCGAACATGGCGAGGGTGGCGGCCAGGCAGACACCGGCGAGCACCGCCGGGGCCATGCCGGACACCGCGCACCGGCGGGAGCGCGGCGGGGGCGGCGCTGCCCGCGGCGGGGCGGGGCGGGGCGGGGCGGGACGCACTACCGGGGAGGGACCGGCCGCGCACCGGGCGGGGAGGGGCGGCGGGGAGCCGGCACCGAGCGGGGGGAGCAGCGCCGGTACCGTCGCGACCGCCCCGCGGGCACCCGGGCGGCAACGGGGAAAGCACCGGGGCCGGTTTGAAGGGGGGGCGGGGAGCTGGGGGGAGCAGCCCGTGTGTCTCGTGTCTTGAGTGCCCCACTCCAGGCCTGGGGTCCCCAAGTCCAGGGGCCTCGTGTCGTGGTGTCCCACGGGTCACCCTGATGGCCCAGATTTCACAGCCCTGGGGTCACACATCCCCGTGACCCCAGCTTCCCACACCCACCCACCTCCCCCTCCAGGTGTCACACATCCCTGTGACAGTAATTCCTCAGGAACCTGCAGCCTGGGATCCACATTTCCATGGGCTTCCAGTCCCAGGGTGCCTGTGACCCCAAGATCCCGCCTCTCCACAACCCTCCATCTCTAGGGTCCCCCACATTCAGATGCCAGGCATCCCCGTGACCCCAGTTCCCCAAGATCTCACCTCTCCAGGACCCTTGCGCTCCCCAGGGTTCCCAATTCCAGGGGCCTCAAATCCCTGTGATCCCAGCTCCCTGCACCCCCACTGTCTCACACCTCAGGGCCCTACATCCCTGGGGTCACTCCTTTGTGATCCCCCATCTTTATATCCGTGAGATTCCCTCCCTTCCCAAGGCCAAATGTCCCCAGGGACCCACCGGCCCTTGTGGGGGTCCCTGGGGTGCAGCCAGGCTGCGGCCCCTGCCCAGCCCCGGGGGCTCTGGCTCAGCCCCCTCCTCACCACCGGTGGGATCTGTCCCACTCCAGCGGGGTTTGTCCCAGGAGCCGCTGCCCCCCACCTGGAAGCTCACTCCCGTGCAGGGGGAGGGGCCCCCACGCTCAGGGGAGGCCTTTGTGTCACCAGATAAAGCCGGGGACAGTGCCAGCCACTGTGGCACTTGGCCACTTTACAGCCCCGTGCAAACACCAGCCAATTAATTAATTAACCAGCCCAACCCCCCACAGGGGCTGGGAGAGCCTGGCCCAGGAGGGTGGGGGACGTCTCAGGAGCTCAGCGTGGTTTCGGTTATTTATTCCCGACAATGGTATAAAAAGTCCCGTGTTAGAAAGCTGTACAAAGGGGGTGCTGGGGGGCCCCTCCGGCACCCAGCGGAGGGGAGGGATGGGGAAGGGCCAGGGGATGAAGGATGGGGTAGGGGTGCAGCACGGTGGGGAGTGGGATGTTTCTTAAAACCCTGCTCCCCTGGCTGCGGGGCATCCCCAGCCTGTCTGTGCTCCCCGAGCCAGTGACGCTGGGGGTAAGCAGCCCCCTGCACCGGTGTCACCTGGCCACCCCCACGTCCCTGCCTGCAGGACACATTCCAGTCCGAGCCCACCACGGGGAGAGCCCCGAGGGTGGTGGGCAAGCTCAGCTGTGGGGCAGGGGTGCCAGCCCCCTGCCCCTCTCCAGTCCAGGGCACTTTAGCCCCTCCAGCTCCAGGCTCCCGCTCGGCCTCTGGCTGCCAGGACCATCCTGGAAGGGCCAGGGAAGCCTGAAGGCTCCAGCTGCTCCGATGGCTTTGGGCCCTCCAGCCCCATAATACTGACAAATCCTTTCCTTGCCCAGACGTGCGCAGGGCAGGGCACCCGGGGCAGACATGCGGGGACCACGGGGGTCCCCAGTGGCCACAGCCTTGGTGGGTCCGGGTACGAGGGGCGGCTCAGAGCCCCTGCGGCACCAGGAGGGGCAGGAGGAGGCTGATGAAGGTGAAGGGGCGGCTGCTGCTGCGCATGGCTGAGTTCTGCCCCACGCTCCTCAGCACGTGTGCGGCCGCATCATCTGCGGGGGAAAGAGAGGAGCAGTCAGCACCCCCAGAAGACGAGCTGTACCCCAAACCAGCAGCACATCACCCCTGCAGAGGGTTGCCACCAGCCTCGGTACCTCAGCCAGCTCCAGAGCCCCCCAGGAGAGGCAGCTGGGCTTAGCCCAGTGTCCCTGGCAAACCCCTGTCCCCCCATGAGGGTGGCTGCGCTCAGGCCACTGCCCCCACACCTGCCTCACTCCCCCCAGGAAGGTAGCTGGGCTCAGCCTGGTGCCCCCTAGAACCCCCTGTGTCCCCGGCAGGGAAGTTGGCTTGGCCCCAACCCACAGCCCCCAACACACCTGCCTGGATCCTCCCCTTCTGTGTTGAGGCCGGGGCAGGCGGTGCCGGAGCTGCGGAACAAACAGGAGGTCACGCCAGGGAAGGGCAGCACCCCAACCTTCCCAAAATCCTGTTTCACTGTGGGCTGTTCCCCCCCCCCCCCCCCCCCCCCAACACCTTCCCGGCCAAGCCGCGCGTGCTCACACCCCGGGCTGGCCAGAGGCCACGGCCAGGCCGTGACTCAGCGCAGCCAAGGCCACACTGGGCACCGGCGCCGCGAGCGGGAAGGGGAGGACGCGGAGGGGAGCCCTGAGGGGGTGGTGATACTCACTGCCTTTGCCTGTCACCGTCACCTTCAGCTTCAGGCAGGCTTCACCGTGGTGGTGGATGGGCTTGGCTGTGAAGGAAGAGGCAGGTTAGGCAGGGGTGGGGGGAGCCCGATGGGGATTCCCTGCAGCACCTCGGAGCCCCCCCTGCAGCCCCCCAGCACTCACAGATGTAGTAGTAGCTATGCCCCTCCTTGAACTCCTTGCCCAGCGTGAAGGGAGTGAAGCGCTGGAACTTCTCCGAGAATTTCTCGGGGCCATGCAGGGCGCTGGGCTTGTCGCATTCCCAGCGGATCTGCTCCTTGGAGCGGGGCTTGCAGGCCTGGTACTCCTCAAGCTCCACCAGGTACAGCGTGTAGCGCTCCATGGCCCGGGGGTCCACGCTGCCCTCCTCGTAGTGGGGGCAGATGATGTCCAGGTAGTCATTGAGACGAACCTCCACTGTGTAGTCACTCCACAGAAACCTGTGGCCAGAGGGAGGGCAGGGGGGTCAGCTCCGGGTTAGGGGCCTTACTTGCAGCCCCAAATCCCCCACACCCAGGGGGGGCCAGCACCCTGCCCACGGCAGTGCTGGGTGGGGGCACCCTTGGGTCCACCCTCTCCTGTGCTGAGCCTTGCGGCACCTGGAATAGTTTTGAAAGGACAACCCCAGCTTCACTCTCCCTCCGGCTTGGCCCCCCGGCAGTGAGTGGTGAGCGCACCCCACTTCCCAGCGCTTCCCGAGAGCTGGGGAGCAGGGAGGGGACCCGCTGGGACGCGCACCCTGCCCGCACCCTGCCCGGCCCAGCGCTGCCGGAGCAGGAGGCGTCGCGGCTCTCGCCGTGGGGTAGCCAGCCCGGCTCCAGCTGCGCCCCACACCCCAGCCGGGGGGGGGCACGCTGGGGGCCCTCCACGGGGTCCCCATCTCGCTGGCTGTGGTGGCCTAGAGAGGGCTCAGCCACCCATGGGGGCACCCCCTGCTCCCCAAACCCGGTGGGGGGACCCAGAGGACACAGCCCTACAATCTGAGGGAGTCCTACAGTCGTGGGAGACACGGCCTGGGGAGAGGGGAGAACTCCCACAATTTGGGGAGGGACTGACTTAGGCCAGGGAGAGAGGGGAAGCCCCACGCACCCCCACGGGTGCCTAAATGTGGGGCACCCCCACAGCCTGGGGGTCTGGAGAGTGAGGGGGGCTCCCCGAAAGCCAAGGGGGACACTCGTAGAG
The DNA here is from genome assembly GCF_017639235.1 of Corvus kubaryi. Lineage (NCBI taxonomy): Eukaryota > Metazoa > Chordata > Aves > Passeriformes > Corvidae > Corvus > Corvus kubaryi. The sequence goes on from NW_024581441.1 coordinate 21,297, forward strand.
CCTGAGAGAGGTCATGCCCTGGGGGAGCACGCCCACAACCAGGGGGAATCACGGCTCAGGAGGGGGCGGAGGCACCCCTAGAGCCTGTGGGGCTGTTGCTTGGGATGGGGTCCCCCCGCAGCCCCGGCGGCCGGTGAGCGAGGGGGGCCCTCGATCCAGGTCTACCCCCCCCGCACATCCTGCCCCGTGTTTGTCAACACGGTCCCCGGGGCCGGCGCCGGGGCTGGCGCCGCGCCCCCCCCGCGGGAAGGAAGCGGCCCCTTCGCACGGCCCTGGGAACGGAAAGGCCCCCCCGGGCGCACCTGGGCCGGCCCCGCCGCCCCCCGCACGGCCCCGCCGCCCCCGCACCGAGCTGCGCACCGGCCCCGCCGCCTCGTCCCGCCGCCCGCTCCGCACAAAGGCCGCCGGGGAGCGGAGCGGCGCCGCCCGCGCCCTCGGGGCGGCCGGTGCCTGTCCCGGTGCGTGTTTGCGGGGGGGGTCCCGGTGGGAAGCGGGGGTCACTCACCGGGGGTTGGAGCTGTTCCAGAACACCGTGTGCCGCTCGGCCGCCGCCGCCCAGCACAGCCACAGCCCCAGCCCCAGCAGGGCCAGGGGCACCCCCGGCTGCCCCATCGCTCCGCGGGTGCTGCGCTCCACGGGCGGCCCCTCGCCCGCCCCCGCCTTAAGTACGGCCCCGCCGCCGCCCCGCCCCCGCCCCCGCCCCGCGCTCGCACAACAACACACGGGACAAGGCGGGGGGGGGGGGGGGGGGACACACACACGACACACCCCCCACGGGTATCGATCAGGGGTCACAAACCACCCCCACACCGAGACCAGCACGGGCGGGAACACGCACTGGCGAGCACCGGGACCGCCACCGGGCAGGGGGACACAAACCCTCCCTACGGGGACCGGCACTAGCCGGGACACAAACACACACCTTCCCCCACACCGGGACCGGGCAGGGGGACACAAACCCCCGCCCCCCTACCGGAAACGGCACCGGGCAAGGGGACACACTCCCCTCGCACCACACCCTCACCCTGCTCTCCAGGTCCACCCCCCTCGATGCTCACACGCCATCCCCCTGCAGGAGACCGGCACAGAGCAGGGACACCCCCCCACAAGTGACCCACACCAGGTAGGGGCCCCACACACACACCGGCGCGGCGTGGGGGGAAGGTCCTCCCCGGCAGCACCCACCACCCACGGTCCCCCCTGGGGTCACCTTCACCTGGAGCGCGGCCCGGGCTGATCCCCACAGAGTGACCTCGGAGGCCCAGGGAAGAGTGAACCCTCCTTACCAGGAAGTCTGGCCGAGGGTGCAGGATGGGAGCTGTGGGTGCAGGACAGGGGGCTGAGGGTGCAGGGTGGGGAGCTGTAGGTGCAGGACGGGGCTGTGGGTACAGGATGGGGGGCTGTGGATGCAGGGTGGGGAGCTGTAGGTGCAGGATGGGGCT
>NW_024581442.1:0-12662 GCF_017639235.1 Corvus kubaryi
TGTGGGTGCAGAACAGGGAGCTGTGGGTGCAGAACAGGGGGCTGTGGGTGCAGGGTGAGGGGCTGTGGGTGCAGGGTGGGGGCCTGTGGGTGCAGGACGAGGGGCTTTGGGCTCAGAGCCGGGGTGGGCACAATGGGCACGCTGCCACTGCCTGGCGGGAGCGCGGTGCCTCGCTGTCGGCTCCCATTTGCTCTGACATGGATCCATCCGTGTCCCGGCCGGCGTGCGACGCTTCGCCGCGTGTTGTGAAGCGATAACTCAGCCGCATTTGCAAAACAACTTTCCTCTTGTTTATTCCATAATGATCCATTGATTGTGGGTAATGTTGCATGCCCTGTGCCGCAGCGGGCGCGGAGCGCTCCCCTGGCACACGGCAGGGGCTCCGGCAGGCGCCGGCACCGTAACCTGAGAGCGACTGTGGCTCCCACAGCCAAGGGATCGTGCGGGTCCAGGCCGTGGGGCCGGGTGCCCCACATCCCACCTGCACCCCGCGCATCCCAGCCTCTCTCCCCACGCCCTCGCTCCCAGGGAGGGGGACTGGCTGCTTTTCTCTCATCCTCCCTGGTTGTGGCCAGGCCTGACATCATCCATAATGACAGTGCGAGGCCTCTGTTCCCGGGACGCCGGCGCTGCCGTGGCTTGTACAGGGGAGCACCTCCTGGGAACACCCCTGGCATCCCAGAGCTGGAGCGTGGCACGTGCAGGCCACGGGGATGGGTGCAGCCAGATGGTGGTGGGAACCGATCCCGTGGTCCCGGCATCGCCCTGGTACTGCCCCCTCCACGTCAGGGACAGACTGTGCCTGGGGAAACCAAGGCAGGGAGCAGTGATGGGGGAGGGCTGGGCGGCCCCTGGTGCTCAAGCCTTGTGCTGGCCCTGCCAGGGGCATAATGAGCCTCCTGGGGCACCGTGCCAGATCCATCCTGTGGCACTGGGATGTGGTACCCAACTCCACTGGCCAAGGGGCTCCCCTGCCCCATCTGCCATGGCCCCAGCCCTGGAGCGAGGCCACCAGGACACAGCGAAGGGGCTGGGAGTGAGGCCACATGGACACACCGAGACCCAGTGTCACCACCATGCCTGGCCCACAGTACTGGTGGAGGACCAGGAGTGGAAAGACAAGCGCATGTCCCCTGCTGGGGATAGTCTGAGGGACAAGCTGAGGCTAGAGGTGCCCCATTACCTTCCTTGGGACCCAGAGGTGGGGGCACAGGGTGGGCAGCACCCCGCATAGGGTGGGTGCCCACCTGCAGTGGCACTGGGAGTGCTGGTGGTGGTGCGCACACGGTGCACGTGGTCATGGCCACGGCACCTGGGAGCAGGTGACAATGGGCTGGGATTGGTGCCCATGATGGCAGGACAAAGGTGAAGCCGTTTTATGCTGTAAACATCGCTGGTGCTCCGTGTGGGGCAGGTGGGGCTGGCCAGAGGCCGCTGAACTCGTGACAAAGTGTTTATGGTTTCTTGGCTGGGGATACCCAGAAGTGCCCCGGCCCCTGACTGGGCTGACATCACCGGTGCAAGGCTGGGGGAGGAAGAGGAGCCGTCCAGTTCGTGGCCGGGAGCGAAGGCCGTGGTGACGCACAGTGCCGGCTGCGTGCAGCCCGGCAGGTAGGCATGGCAGGTAGGCATGGCCCGATGCCAGCCTGGTGGGGGCAGAGCCGCAGCCCCAGGGCTGTCCAGCTGTGCCAGGACCTCATGCCTTTGGGCAGAGAGCCCTGACTGGGCAGGGGAGCTGTCCTGAGGTGAGGCAGGACCTTGTGCCACACGGCTGCTCCTGGCACACATTCCCTGCCTGGATCTGCTGCCAAGGCTGTGGAACCCCAAAGTACCCAAGGGGCACTCAGACCTCAGCACTGAGGTCCCAACAAGGGCCCCCCACTTGACTTGGGGCATCTGCGCTTGGGAATCCCATCCACCAGCACCCCAGAGGACTCCTGGTGGGTCTGGGCTGTCCCGCTGTGCTCAGCCCTAGGGCATGAAGCGGACCTGAGCCAGGTGGCCGGTGCCCACGGAGCCATCGGTGGTGCCACGCATGCACAAGAAGTGGTGCCAGGGTCGAGGCAAATGGCAGGAGGGATCCTGCAGGCAGAGCTCTCCATGCCAGGGCGATGACTGCAGCTCTTGCACCCCTCCAGGGCACTGGTCACCTGAGCTGTGCCAGGCTCACTATGCCACGTGCCACCAGCATGGCACCACCCGGGGACAGGGACTGTGGCCAGTCTCTGGCAATCAGCACCTGGCCGGATATGGCCCTTGGCAGTGGCGGTGGTGCTGCCCCAGCCACACCATGCCCACCCTGCCCTGGGTCAGCAGACAGCTGCCAGGGGCACCTCAAGACCCCGGGAGGGGGTCCATGGCAGGGACTTCAGCTCCGTGTCGGGCCAGGCCTGTCGGAGCACGGGGGGGGACGTGGGGAAGCCGGCGCCTGCTGGGAGCGCTCCCAGGACCCGTCTGACGGGTTCGTCGGCTCTTCCCGCACCCGGACAAGCCCGGGCCGGCGGGACACCCAGCCACCGCCCAGCAGCGCCGGCTGGGTGGGGGAGAGCGGCTGCCCCGCCGCCACGGCTGTGCGGACCCCTTTCCCCAGGAATCCACACCGAGAGCGGGGCCGCAGCCCCTCATCCCAAGCTGCCCTGGGAGGAAAGTGGCTGTCCCCTCCCTGGGGCCACTGGGCTCCCCCAGCCCCGCACGCTGCAGGGTCAGGAGCCCACGCCTACTCCCCTGTGCCTGTGGGGGCTGTGGGGGTCTGGTTGCCTCAGCAACATCCCCCTTTAGATGAGACCCTATCCCCAGGCACAACCCAGCCCCCCACATCCCCTTGGCTGGAGACACTGTGGGGGAGATGAGAGCGTCCCCCATCCCGCAGGAGCTGCCAGCGCATGCCAGATCCCCCCAAAACAGGCAGGAGCCGGCATGCCCGGCAGAGCCAGACGCGTCGGGGGGGTGATGCCGGAGTTCCCATGGGGCTGCAGCACCCCATGTCTGCTCACTCCGTGCAGCTGGTGAGGATGGCAAGGAAGGCTCTCCTGCTCCCGCTGCTCTCAAACACCACCCCAGCACCCCCAGGGCTGCGTGCCAAGGGCCCCCCGCGCTGCCCTTACCTGCAGGCGCTCTTCTGTCCATGCCGCATTCCTGTGGGAAGCACCGGGTCCCTGCCAGATGCTCCCTGTCGGTGCTGGGGGGTCGGTGGGGAGCAGAGCCGGTGGTGGGGAGCACCCTGCATCCCCCTGCCGGCGGTACCGAGCCCGTGGATGGAGCTGTTGTGCCTGGCAAGGCGGGTGGCACGGCGGAGGTCAGCGCTCTCCTGAACGCCTGTCCCGGCCGGAGCCCCCCCGGGAGGGCCAGAGCCCTTCCGAGGGCTGGAAGTGCTGCACGCCACCGTGACAGGGGTCCGTTTTTTTATCCTTTTATTATTTTTTTTTTATAGACTAAGAGCAGAATATGAAAATCACCAGCCAAAGCACTTGAAAAAAAGATCGAGAATGTTTTTTTTTTTCTTTTGTTTTGTTTTGTTTTTCCCCAAAAAGTGTCTGTGCGTTTGCATAGGTCAGGTCTTCACGGAAGACGAGAAAAATCCAACACGTTCGACTATGTACAAGCCAGCCCAGGGCCGGCGCCGCTGCCTATGGTACAGTATAGATATATCTCTGTAGTCGCTCTCTGTACAGTATGTATACATCTATATGGGTATGTACAGACTGCCCGGCCCCGGGGGTCCCTGCTCTCACCGGGCTCCCCCGCCCCACGGGGCAGCCACGGGGCACCGGGGGGGCTGCGGGCAGGACCCCGCGCCCCGGGACGGTGTCGGCGGAAGGTGCGGCGCACCCAGCCGCATCCCTGCGGACGTGGCCGCAATCCACTGGCGGGATGGGAGGCGAGTCCAGCCGGATCGGTGCGTGCCATGATCCCTGCCCCGCGGGGCAGCTCTGCAGGCGGCTCTCCGGGCAGGGGGTGGTGGTCCCGCGGTGGTTCCCCGCTGGCTCTCACGAGGGGCAGCAGGTCGGGGGGGCCGCACTCGGCAGAGCGGCGCTGGCCGGGCCCCCGCAGGCGCCGGGAGCTACGAGGCCAACAGCGTCATGAGGAAGAGCGCGGCGGCCACGGCCAGGGGCAAGTGTTCCCGCTTGGGGCTGGTGCCGCTGATGCTCTTCTCCAGCTTCGGCATCTCCGGGTTGAAGTTTTCTGTGGGGAGGAGCGAGAGGGTGAGGAGGGCAGCGGGGCGGCCCCGAACCCCCACCCCGTAGCTGGGGCTGCCCCAGGGGCGGCGGCGGGGGGCGGGGACACGGCGCTGCGGGGCCGGGGGCTGTGCCTGACTCACCCAGGTCCTCGATCTTCACCTCGGGCCGCAGGGTGAACTGGGGCAGGGTGGGCGCCAACTTCTCCCCGGAGTGCGACGCTGTGGAGGGAGAGAGGGGACGGGGGTCACGCTCCCTGGATGCCCTGGGGGACCCGCCAGCCAGCCACGCCGCCCCCGCTCGCCCACAGCCCCCAGGGTGGGCACGGGGGTACTTACTGGAGGCGCAGCAGACGAACACCTTCATCTTCAGGCAGGCCCGGCGATGGTTGTGTGTCGGCGTGGCTGCAAGGCAAGAGCATGCTGAGAGGGGCTCCGTGGCAGTGACCTGAACCCCAGGCACTCCGAGGCTTGGTGGGTCTGGGCAGAGGGGGGTCTGGTCCTGCTCAGGGGTGCGCTCTGGGCTGGGAGAATGCAGCAGTACCCCAAATCCTGCACCTGCACCCGAATCCTGCACCAATGCCCAGTACTAGCACCCCAGTCCTGAACCATCAGCCCCAGCATCCCAACCCAGCACCAGTATCTGGCACCAACACCTCAATCCTGCAGCAGCAACCCTTGAACCCCGATCCTGCATCAGCATCCTGCATCCTACATCATCATCCCCCAGCACCCCATCATGCACTGGCATCCCTGTCCACACCCCCAGCCTTCCTTCCATCTTTCCCCACATCCCCATCTCTCCCCCACGTCATGTACCCCCACCCTTGCTCCTTCAACCCCTCCCAGAGCTCCAGCTGCCCACTCTTGGGGGGGGAAACAGCTGCCCAATTTTGGGGGTGCAGGGGAACCAGACAAGGGGGTCCTCCCTGGGGACGCAGAGAGGCCCAACTGGGTGGGGGCACCTGAAAGGACCCATCTGGGGCTGGGGGCTGTGTGGGGGTCCCGCCCCGGCGCCCCACGTACATATGTAGTAGTACTCCTGCCCCGCGCGGAACTCGTAGCCCAGTGAGAAGGCGCTGTAGCGCTGGAACTTCTCCGAGAACTTGATGGGGCTGTGGGGTGCGTGGGGCCGGTTGCACTCCCAGCGCTTGAAGCCCTGGCTGGTGTTGCAGGTGCGGTACCCCTCCGCGTTCACCATGTACAGCACGTACTGCTCCAGCCGGTGCTCGGGCACCGAGGCGTTGTAGTGCGGGCAGTAGATGTCCAGGTAGTCATTGACATTCACCTGCACCGTGTAGCCCTCCCGCCGCAGGCTGCAAGGGAAAGCAGGGACGGGAGGTCAGGGGCACGCCCTGCACCTCCCCAGACAGTGTTGCCCTCCTCCAAGGGGATCCAGAGGCTGGACAAGGGGCAGGCTGCAGCGAAGGTTGGAACTCTGGGAACGGTGATACTCCCTGTTCAACCTCTGTTTGGAGCCCCCGACACAGTGGGACCCCTGCACAACCTCAGCTTCACGGACCCGTGGAGCAGAATCACCATCCTGGAGGGCACGGGCGGACTGGGGGGGGGCGGGGGGGGGACAGCCGCTGCTGGGGACGGGTGCCAAGCCACATGCATAGGTGGGATGGGCAAGAGCATGGGCGTACGAGACGGCGCTTCTGGGTCTGCCGGGAACGTGCTGACAGCCTCAAAGAGGAGACGGACACAGCACGATGGACAGACAGACCCAGAAGGGCATCATTGTCCCACAGGCACCAGGGTCTCCACGGGACACAGTCCCCGGGTGTGCGGGGGACCCCGGCATTCCCTGGCATTCCCTGGCATTCCCCATTTCCAGCAGCCTGGAGCCGACCCACCGCTGCCGCCCACCACGGCCCTGGCACGCGCCGCAGCTCGGAGCCAGGATTTCTCACCCTGCTCTGGCTAATCCCGTTAGTTCGTTAATGCCGTAAAGGGTGGCCCTGGGGGAGCCTCATTTACATTGATTAGGAGCAGCAATCCCCTCAGATCCACTCAGGAGAGGCTCCGCTGGCTCCTAATCCGCGCCCGACGGAAATCCCGGCCGCGGTAATCCTCGCCGCCGCGCTGACCCCCTGCTCCTGCCAATTAATTACCACCCGGCGCTGGCTCGGCACCGAGCCGCCGCGGCTGCACCGGACCCTGACCGGACCACGCTCCGCCGCCCGCTTCAGCGCTGCCTCAGGGGTCTCTCGCCCGCATCCCGCAGGACACGGACCGCAGCATCCCGGCACACGCGGCCGAGCTCCCCTGTGGAGCTCCAGCTCACGGCGCATCGCTCTGGATCACGGCCCTTTTCCCACCTCTCAGGGCAAACCCCAGACCGTGAGCCCCCAGCGCATCACTCCGAGTCCCCTCGGCCTTGGGGGGGGGGTCCCACCACCCCTCCCGGAGCCGAGCGGCTCCCTGGGTCTCCCCGGCAGGGCTGGGCAGGCAGCGGGCAGGGCTGCGCGTGCAGACGCCCCACCCTGCACCACCGCCCCCGGCGCTGTTTGGGGAGCCCCGGCACCCTGCCAGCACCCGCGGCACCCGGAGCCGAGCGTCGGAGACAGAACCGTAGCGGGACGCGGTATCGGGCGGCAAAGAGGGGCCCAAGAAGCGTCGCCTCCGGTACCGGGGGGCAACATGGGGGGGCTGACGGCAGAACTCATCACCCGTGGGACAAGGAGCGCAGCCCCACGCGGCCCCTCCCTCGCTGCGCAGCCGCTATTCCGGAGCCCATCCCGGCACCCGCCGGCAACTGCTCCGCCGGGAAGGTGCTGAGGCAGCCACCCTTGCTGAGCGGGCGCCGGGACCTTTCATCTTCCCCCTTTGATGTGGTGGGAAGGGGGGCGGGGGGAGAAAAAGGCTTGTTATTAAAGAAATGGCCCCAAGGAGAAAATTGCAATTAACTCCACGCGGGACGCAGAGCTGGGACGCCAGCGTACCCCAATACCAGCTGCCCCACACCGGGGCAGGCACCGGCAGCTGGGGCTCCCCGCGGCCGGGCTGCGGCTGTGCCATGGGACAGAGGGACTAGAGGAAGCATCACACGTGACAGACACCCTGTCGTGGGGTGCTGGGGAGCCGTAACCCCCCATTCCCTCGTGGCACCCAGCGCCGAGGCACAGTCCCCTGGGACCCCACGCTGGGGCTCGTTAAGCCACGGCTCATTAAGAAGTGTGGCTGCTGATAAACAGCCTCGCTAACGAGGCACCAAAGTCTCCCCCGGGCTGGGGGACACCAGCACCCGTGGCAGGGTACAGGAGCCCCAGGTGGAGTGGCAAGGGCCCCATGGTAGCGAATCCCACGGACACTGCCAGCTGCCACGGCATGCTGGGAGCCCACAGGCGTCATCATAAACTGGGAGTGGCTGGGGAAAGGCCCCACATGGGGAGAGCCACAGGGCCACCACAGCCCGAGGCACATCCAGAGGACCCCAGTAGCAGCTTTGGCCACAACACTGTGTCCCTGCCACGCTTGGCTCCTGCACGGTTATTGCAGAGCAGCTCCTCACGCAGCTAGATACCCCCAAACCCGGCAGCCCCCACAGTGCCACGGCCCAAGTGCCCCAAGATCTGCTGACAGCACCATCCAGGGAGCCCATGGGCCTTGTTTTGGGGTGGAAGGGCAGGAACAGACACTCTGAGAGAGGGACTCTGCCTCCTTTCTCACCGGCACCCATCCCAGAGCAGGCATGGGCTGCCTGGTCCCTGCCAACTCCACAGCTATCGGGAAGCACCAGCAACCTGGGTCGGGATGGACCCTCGATATCCCAGACTCCAGCAGCCATGGCATGGCCGGTGGGGATGGTGGGCTCTGGCAGTGCCCGAAGGGTTAAGTGCAAGAGAAGAACGGGCAGCATCACTTCTGCACGACTGCGTTTGTAGAGCAGGGCTTGGTGAGGCAGTAGTACCTTCCAGCAGCCTGTCATGCTGGGCAGATGGATGTCCCCTGGCAGCACCGGCCCCGGGCTCAGTGCCCACCGGCCCCGCACCGGAGGGACCCTGGTGGGACCCTGGCTACCTGGCACGCCGCAGCCACCGGTGAGCTGGGAGGCCGCTCCGCTCCCATCTGCTGCCATAAATCCGGGCTGCGTGCCGCACACTGGCTCCCACACTGCTGGGGAGCGCCTGGTGCACTGCAGCACGCCCCGGCAGCAGTGGCACAGCGGGGACCAGACCCCTGTCTGGACCCCCACACTGCGGAGACTCATTCCCATGGTGCTGGAGAGGCCTGGAGGGCAGCAGGGCCAGAGCTGGGCTCAGCACCCCACACTGGTGGTGCCAGTGGTGAGGAGCAGGGCAATGCGGGGTGTCCTCGATGTGGTGACGGCACGGTGCCCCCCAGCACTGGACAGCCCCCAGCACAGCCAGGCTCTTTGTTTGGCTCCAGCGCCTTCATCCTTTTGGCGCATCCGGGGCCCATCCATCACCCAGGGAACAAAAAAGTGCCATTGATTTACGAGTCCCCTTCCCGTCACCCCGCACCACAGCGAGAGGCAAAGGCGCATCGTCCGCTGTGGCCGGTTCACCCCAACGGACGGAAGGACAGACAGACCGACCGTCCGCCTGCACCCACCGCTCCGCCGCGGGGGAGATGGGGGGGGGCTCAGCGCGGCCCCCCCGTGCCAGCCCTCCCCACGCAGCCAGCGCTGCACAGTCACGGCGCCCAGACGGCCACGCACACGCGCGCTGGCTCGGCAGACAGCGCCTGCGACGCAGCCCACGCACGCGGGTGGCACCGAGCCACAGCACAGCCCCCCCGGCCTCGCCTGGCGCAGCCGCAAGGCGCGGGCGCTAACGGCATCGCCGGCACACGGTGTCCCCGGGGCCACCTCCCTGCGTGGGGAGTTGGGGCTCCGGGGGGGGGGGGGGGGGGGGGGGGGGGCCGGCGGGGGCTGCTCCCCACGTGGAGGGACCGAGGTGCCACCGGGCAGCACCGGGGTGACGGGCACAGGCCTCCCCAAGCACTGCGGGACTCCAGCACCACCCTACAGGTGCCCCCAACAACCCCCGTCACTATCGACGGCCATGCAATCCCCGTAATCCCGGCTAAAGCCGGCACCTTCCCGTGTAGCTAACAAGATCAATGAGGTTTCTAATTGGGTTTTAATTAAACCATCAATCTGCAACCGGTGACTCAATTACCAGCCCGGGCAGGAGCAGGTGGCCCCGGCCCTGTTGCACCCCGACACCGCGGCTGCTTCTCCCACGGGAACGCCGGCCGCGCTGCCGGGGCTCGGTGCCGCCCAGCGCCGTGACTCACGGGGCACGGCACGCTCTGCCCATGGGCACCCGCTCCTTCCAGAGCCGCGGCGAGCACCCGTGGATGGGGGGGGTGGCTGTGGTCCCCTGGGGACCAGCCTGGAGGGCAGAGCCATGGGGTGGGGGCTGGCTGAGCCCCCCAGCCAGCCTAGGGATGCCAGGGGTGGTGTCGTCGGCACTGTCCCCACATTCAGCCCCACAAGCAGGCACGGAACCGCCCCTGCTTGGGCACAACTGCCCCGCACCCCCACAGCACCTCCTGCTGGATGCCCCCAGACCCGCTGGTGCCTCCTGTTGTGGGTGACTCCATCCTCAGCCCTGCGGGTGCCAGCGGATGGGATGGGGGGATCTAGCCAGACACAGCTCCGGTGTTGGGGTCTGGCTGCTGCAGGGGAGCCCGGGCCCCTCCAGACCTGTTCTGCAGGGATGTGGTTCCAGTCCTGTGTGAGATGCTCCCCAGTGAGCCTGCTCCGCCTTGGGGCTTTCCAGAGCTCGCTCCAGCCCTCTCCAGAGCCCACTCCAACCCTCTCCAGAGCCCTCTCCCAGCCCTCACCGCCTGCGACGCAGTCTCGGCCAGATAAAAGCCACCTTTGAAGAGGTGAGCGTGGCGGCAGTGCCGGTGCTGGGGGGGCTGCGTGAGCTGGGGGCCTGCACACAGTGCCAGATGAGATAAATTATGGGGGGCTCACAAGTGGGCTCTGACCCCCGCACCACTGCCAGGGCACCCTGCGTACCCCATCTCACAGCACCCCCCCCGCTCTGCCCCCTCCCTGGCACCCAGTGCCCTCAGTACGAGCATCCTCAGTCCCCACACCGGAGTCAGTGGCACAGCGTGGCACACCCCAGCCTGCTCTGGGGTGCTTCTTGGGGTACAGCAGTATGGGGAGCGCTGGCCACGTCTGTGTCCGTGAACAGGGACAAATTGCTGTCCCCATCTTGGCATCTGGAACACCCAGCAGGGAGGTAGCCTCCACCGGCACCAGCATGCCAGGGCCCAGCTCGGCTGGGGACACTCCAGGAACCCCTGACCCTGCTCAATGGGTCACCCCAGGGTCACAGGCCCCCCAGAAGTCAGTGCTGAGTGGACATGACTGTCCTGCACCTTTGTCCCACAACACCAGGCCTATTCCTGGCAGGACTGGGGAGTGGAGGGCAGGGACGAGTCCAGGGTCATCCCACACCCCCAGGGCTCACTGGCTGCCACCAGTGGAGGTGATGGGACAGATGGATGGAAGGCACAGCTGGACCAACAAACCAGGCCGAGCAGGAGCAGGATCTGAGGATCCCACCTTCACACCTCCCCTGGGCTTTGCCAACACACCCCAAACCCACAGCACAAGGGGTGCTCTGCCTGCTTGGTGACCCTTCCTGGCCTCCTGGCACCCACAGCCACTCCTTGCGTGGCCAGGGGGCTGAGCTGCCACCAGCCCCCTGCTTCCCAAGGCACCGTCGGGACCACAGTGGGGTCTATGGGGTTGCTCCCTGGGTTGCCCCTCATCCTGTTGTCCCACCGAGGGCAGCAACAGGGTACCCAGGGCAGCATGGCAGGAGATAAAATAAATTTCTGGGGTGCCAGGCACTGCCCTCAAGGAGTGGCCGCAGCCAGCAACCCCCTCCTCCCCAGAGAGCCCCGCAAGGCCGCGCTGGGCTTGTTTATGGCTCCACTTGCAGCAGGGTTGCTGGGATTTGCAGGCTGCGGCCCAGGGAGCCTAATTCCCCCCGTAATTTATCTAATCCAGACACTTTGCCGTGCGCCTATAATTGCGTCCGAGCTGCCGCACTGCCTAACAATAAATATCAGCTCCGGAGTCCCTGGGACACGGCTCTGCCGCAGCCGCCCCCACCGCGCCGCCCATGCCCTGAGCCGGACGCTCGCGGCCGCGCCAGACACGCCTGCGCAGGGGGTGCGGGCATCTGGCTGCGACACCCCCGGCTTGGCACGGCCCGGGCACCGCCGGCACCCCCTCCGCCCTGTCCCTCGAGAGGTGTCGGGGCAGCGGCAGGTCACGGTGGTGATGGGGTGGGGACCCTTGCTCGTGGAGAGATGAGGGTGGGAGTGGTCCCACCCGCCGATGTCGTGGCAATGTCACAGTGTGGGAACGAGACTGGGGGTGGGGGGGGGGGGGTCCGGGCAGAGCAGGGGGGTGCAGGCGGATGCCGAGCGTGGTGGGGCGAGCACAGCACCTCGCCATTGTGCTGCGCCTCGGCACGTCGCACACACGCACGATTTATGGGGCCCGAGCTTCCGCCTGGCGACACAATCTCAATGGCAGGGGAGGGGGCTGCCGGGGCTGCTCCCGCCCTGCACAAAGGGGTGTGGGATGGGGGGAGCCCAGGAGAGCCCCTGCACCGACGGGCATCAGGAGATGCTCTGGCTGCATGCTTGTCCCCGCCACACCCCTGGGCACTCGCACCAGCGAGGGACGGAGAGGTGGGCGATGGCAGTGGGCGCAGATTCCCGTGGAGGGGTCCGTGGACACACCACAGGCACGCAGCCCCCCCTTCCCGGGAGGGTCCAGCCCAGACCGTCCCCACGGCACATCCGCTCTCAGGTGTGGGTGCGCCGGCGAGGGCAGGGGCAGCCCCGGCGCAGGGCGTGAGGGAGGGGCTGAGCGTCCACGGCCACCGACCCCCGACTGCTCTGCTCCCGGTGCGACCCTCCGCTCTCACGCCCCACTGTCCCCGCAGCCCCGGGAGCCACCGCTGCCGACCCGGGGGTGTCACTGCTGCCGGTCCGAGGCGGTGGGGGGCGACAGGCACCTGTCGGGCCCCCCCACCTCCGCCGCGCCGCCGGTGCCGCTCCCGCACCCAGACATGCGAGGGGCGGGACTGGCGGGGGGAGCGGGACCCCTGCCCGCCCCGGCGCACCGGGAGGTGGATGCCTGCAGGAGCCAGACTCTTCCCGTTGCTCTCGGTGGGTCAGCGCTGGCGGGGGGGGCTCTGCCCCCAGCGCCCACGACCCCCTCGCGCCCGTGCCGGGAGCCGCCGAGCCCCACCCGGCAGCGCGGCCGCGGGGACACGAACGGGCCGGGCGGCTGCCCCCCTCCCGCCGCAGCCATCCCCGCCTCCGCGGGCAGGGCGAGGGGCACCGGGGGCACCGGCACCCGGGGCCCCGCAGCCCCGCCCGCACGAGGGCGCCGCGAGGAGACCGGCACCGGGGGTCCCGCAATCCCGGTGTCGCCCGCCGCCCCCCGCGCATCCTTCAACGCGATCCCCGCCGT
>NW_024581442.1:13062-26360 GCF_017639235.1 Corvus kubaryi
GGCTCGGACCGCGAGTCCCCGCGGGTGGAGACACCAGGGCCGGGTCCCAGGAGGACCAGGGGCCACCGGAATGTCACCAGGACCCCCGTGGGTGGGGGGGCACCTGTGTAAGGTCCTGTTGACATTGGGGTCTTACTGGGACCCCTGTGGGTGGAGGCACTCACCGGGCGATCCCACCGGGACCAGGTGTCACTGGGATCTCCATGGGATGCCCACAGGTGGGGGCATCAGAGCCAGGACCCACCGACATTGGGGTCTCCCTGGCTGGGAGCTTTGGGTCTGTGGGTCTGTGTTGCTGAGGGAGCTGTGGGTGGGGGCTCAGGACCCCAGAGGGTCCTCGTGCTGCTGCTGCTGCCAGTGCTGTGGGGGTCACACGTATTCACTGAGGGGTTTGGCTGCCCTGGAGGCACAGGAGTGGGGGGGAAGGTGTGTGCCCATGTGCCAGGACAGCCCGGGTACTGAGGAACACGGACGCAGTGCCAGGCTCTGCTGCCTGCCCTGACCTCCCTCAGGAGCCAGCACTTGGCCAAGTGCCCACCCACATGGCCAGGCCCTTGTTCTTCCCACACCCCAAGGGTTCGTGGGGTGGAGGTTCCTGGGGGGAGCTGCGGGGGCTATGGGTGCTCCCCTGCGTGCTGGTCCCTGCTGCCCATGAGGGGACCGAGCTGGGTGTCAGCTCCCACTGCCTGTCCCCAGCGAGATCCCTTAGCAACTGGCGTGCAGCACCTCCCGGCAGAGCCGAGTGCCAGGTGATCGGCACCCTGGCACACGTGTGCGCACACAGGCGTGCTCGCACCGGCGCGGGCACACGCAGCTCACCGGGCACACGCAGCTCGCCCCCAGCTCCCACGCGGGGCCACGCCGAGCGCGTGCACATCACCAGCGCCAGCCCGGCGGCCTCTGCCCCACCAGCAGTGCCGGCATCATGCATCACCTGGAGCTTTGGCAGCCTGAGGAGCTTGTGAATGAAACCAGGAGGCTCCCGAAACCGTGGCTGGGCTTGCTGAGCCGGCCTGAGCTGCTCCTGCCAAGAGCTATCTCGCTGGCGTGGTGAGTGTGGCCAGGGTGGTGCGGTGCCAAATATCATGTCCCCAAGTCCCCAGTGGGCCTGGTGACTCCCAGGCCTGGGCAAGTGCCACAGTGTAGGTGCCCCGATGCTGAGTCTTGGGGGGTCTCCTGGCTCCCCAAAGCTTTGGGAGGAGCTCTGTGGGAGGAGAGCCACCCCATTTCTTCTCAGGCTCCCTTTGGGCATGTGGATGCTGCCCCAGCCCATGGAGGGGGGACAAAGATGGTGATGGGCAGGGCCCGTGGTCTCACTCAGCACTGTGGGACACCCAATGCCCCAGCCCCCATTTCCCATCCATACTGGTGGTACTGGGAGTCCAAGCCCCCGCCGGGGCCCTGCTGGGAAGGGGGAGGGGGCCAGTGGAAGGGCCCGGAGGACCAAAAAAGCCTCTATTAATTATTCATCCGAAGAAGTGAAGTGAAGAAAACACAACACGTGGAAAAGGGCTCTGGCTGCCTGGGGGTGGGAGCGGGGGAGTGATGGGGGGGGCCACAGGGGCTGGGGCAGTGCAGTGCAGGGGTGCGGTGGCAGCAGCAGCGGTGGCATCCCGGGGTGCTGCACACCTCTGGGAGGACCCACAGCACCGCGCTGCCACCATGGAAACGCCTTGGCTCGGCAAACCCATGGCAACACCCACCTCCACATGGAAACCCCCCGCTCATGGCAACGCACGCACCGCCGTCAGCACCCGCACAGCGCCGTGCTCGCCACGGGGGTCCCCCCCACCACGGCACGCCCCTGTGCGGGGCCACGGAGGGATGCACCTGGTGGGGACGAAGGGACCCGGGTGGCAGAACACAGCCCTGGAACATCACAGTGTGCACTCGTGCAGGTGCCAGCACCCACCAGGGATTACTCCTGGAACCAGCACAGAGAGGGGGCTTGGCTGGGTTTTGCCACAACGGGATACGGTGTCTGTGGTGGGATGGCCGGGGGACACGCCCAGGTGGCTTCGCTCTTGGAAGGACACGAGGCTTTGAGCTGTCCAGGAGAGCTGAGGCACGGAGCAGCCCTGGTTCCCTGCTCTTTCCATGCGCCTCTGTCTCCTCCACCCTGTGCCTGTCACACCGAGGACCGGCAGCTTTCGGCGTCAAAGTGGAGGGGAAAGCTTCCCACCTGCCATCCACGAGCACCGAGGGGCCAGAGCGCGTGCCCGGCGGGGCAGGGGACCCGCTTCACCCGCCTTGGTTAATATTTAACCGCGGCTTCCTGTGACAGAATGTCGCAACCGCAGAGCAGAGCCGGCATTCAATAAATCATCGCGCCGGGCTGGGAGCTGGGCTGGGGGAGTGGGGGGTGCAGCGCCCAGCCGAGCGAGAGGGGGAGCCGATAAATAATTCATTAAATAAATAAACATGGCGAGAGTGCGGGGAGGAGGCAGGAGTGTAACCAAGAAAGGGCTCGGTGAACGCGGGCATGAAATATTCACCAGCCACACCTACCAGGCCCCAACGCGCTGAGCTCAGGGCTCCCGACCCGCCCGCGGGAGCCAGGTGCAGGCACGTGTCCAGCCAGACACGGCAAGAACATGCCAGAGGCATGCAGGGCGGATGTCCTGGGTCGGGGAGCAGGGAGCTGGCAGTGCTGGCACGGCCATGTGGAGATGAACTGTCCTGGCTCCTGCCAGCTTCTCCTGGCAGCGTTTGGGACAGCTCCTCACAGCCCCATGCTGGTGTTTGGGCAGGGGTCTGTCCTGCCAGGCTGGCACGCCTGGGGCACGCTCAGCACACACCGTGTGCCCACCGGCTCCCAGCCCCGCTCCTCCCTGCCCCTTCCCTTTTACATCCCATGTCAGCCGTTAAATTTGAACGAAGCCTCACGGATGGTTGCGCTGCGCCGGCGCCTTGACGAGCACTGGGAGGGCACGGGGTCTGAACCTTCCCATTTCCCAGGGAGAGGGGGGAAGACCCAGCTCTGGAGGAATCCTGGGGGACATCCTGGGGCTGGGCTTGGGCATGCGTGGACACAGGGGAGGTGAAGATGGGTGGCCGTGCCACCAGCCACCAGGCAAACTCCCTGGTGAGCCACAGGTCCAGGCAGAGCAGCCTCTTCCCAGAGGGACCAGGCGTGAGCCCTGCTGCTCAGAGGGGCATGGGAGCGATTCGTTAATTAGCACCTCAGAGCCCTGAGTTAATTTACGTGGAGCTGGATTTTGTGGGCTTGCAGAGGAGGGTTAGCTGCCACCGCAGCACCGGCCACCAGTGAGGGAGCAGCGGTGCCAGGCGGCAGCGCCAGGGCCGTCAGAGGAAATCAGCTTCCTCTCGAAGCCGCTGGATGATGCCTTGCGTGGTTCCCAGCCCGGCGCTGGGGCTGCTCCCGCTGCCCGGCGGGAGGAAGCTGCAGGGTTCCTGCCCTGGGCGCCAGACGCCTGCTTGCCGGAACCCTGGCTCCAGCAGGCTCCGCTGTGCCAAATCTCACCCGCCCTGGGTGTGTGGGTACCCAGAGGTGCCGGGTGGGAGGTGAGAGCCACCAGCTCCTCATGGCTCCCACGGCCAGCAGCCACGTCCCGGCGGTGCTCCCAGGCAGAAGCAGGTCACGGCACGGTGCTGCACAGCCACGCACACTCCCACTTTAGCCCACGCTGGGCGCTGGGCTGGTGTGCCAGGCAGTGCCGCGGTCCCGTCTGTCCCTGTGCCACATCCCTTGTCCCAGCAGCCCACAGGCCGGCGGCGGAGGTTACCTGGCAGGAAGCGCCTGAGTCAGCAGCCGGCACCGGGTGACTCAGCCGGCTCCTCTCCTCGCCTCCCGCATGGCAACTCTCCCTCCTGGCCTCAAGATCACTCCAATATCATCGGCCGGTGGCAGCCCCGGCCTCGCTCCCAGCCCCTGCTGCTCTGACACGGCCACGGCACGGATGTGCTGGAGGGTGTGAGGGCCGTGCGGGGTGGGAGGCTTGGGCAGGGTGGGCATGGTGGGGGCTGGCACCTGGCCCCACTGCAGCCACAGCTCCCTGGGGAAGGGACAAGGACACAGAGATGGGTTTGTGGCTGCCAGCCCCAGCGCTTGGCTCCCCACTGGCCCTGGAACGTGCTCTGCTCATCCCAGCCATGCCACCCTGGTGTCCCCCGTGAAGTGTTGTGGTGTTTAAGTGACGTTAATCTGATGAAGGAGTGACAAGCAGCATCGATATCCTGCTCCCACCGTACAGAGATCACGCCACAATCGGCACCTGGGAGCACTGGCAGAGGTGGCAGTGAACCAGGAGGTGCCAGGCCAGGGGTGCCAGGGACAGATCCACAATGTGCTGTGCCCTAGGTTGTCCCCATTCTCCTGCCCTGACCCTGCAGGTGATGGTGCCAGGGGACCTGCAGTCCCTCAGGCCCAAACGAGGGCTGGGGATGGGCACAGGTGTCCTAGGCAGCAAAGGAGCCATCCTAGGAACCCCCAGCTGGCACTGAGCTTGGCAGTGTGGGGATGCTCTGGCTCTGCCCAGCAATGGGCCACCAGCACCGCCCACCTGCCCCTCGGGAACAGCCCATCCCCATCCATCCCAGGCAGGGGCTGCGGACACAGGTGACCATCCCCAGGGAGAGGGGCTGGGTGACACCGTGCCCCCGCCGTGCTGTGCCCTTGGTGCTGGGCAGAAGCGCAGGGAAACAAAGGAGCCGATAAGCTGGGGGGGGCAGGGGGGACTGGGGCTAAGCGTGCAGGCGCAGGAGATTTCAGGGCCTGAAATATTCATCAGGGCTGATGCGGCGCCTGCCGTCACGCCGGCCGTGAGCGATGGCACAGGGGGGCTTCAATAATGCATCGCTTGGAAATGGCTCATGAGAGGGGCTGGGGGCACAGCGAAAATGGGGGTCCCTCCACTGGCTGCGGTTGCCCCAGGCCTGTGCTGCTGGCCAGGTGACACTGCTGCTGGGTGCTGGACAGGGGACAGAGCAGGAGGTGCTGGTGGCACCACCAGGGACAGCCAGGAGAGCACCGAGAGGTGCTGGTGGGTGTGGGGTGCCCTGTGCTGCTGGCACCCACCACCCGAGGGGTGGCAGAGGACCCTGCGTGGGTGCAGTGTCCCTGCAGCCTGGCAGTGGGTGTCTGGTTGCTCCATCTGGGCTGGGTGGGGATGCCATGCCTGGGTGTGAGCACGGCCCCATGTCCCCCATGACGGGTGTTGTTGTCACAGCCACTTTGTGCTCCCGTGCTCAATAATTCAGTGCATCGATCTGCCTGTGCTGCACTTGCCTCTGGCCACAGCCTGGCCACACCAGCCAGTCCTGCCAGCTGCTGGGACTGGCCCGTCCCTGTCCTTGGGACTGCAGGGACCGGAGGAGCTGCCCAAGGCAGAGCAGAGAACACCAGCCCCGTGCCCAGTGGAGCCAGATGCTGGTCAGGCAGCACCAGGCTCTGCCATGGCTAACGAGCTCTTTGCCAGGGAAGCTCATTAGCCGCCTGAGGATCAAAGGAGCACAGGGCACATTGGTGGATGTGGGGAGCAGGGCCCGAGACGCTCCAGGGCTCCATCTCCACCATCCCCACAGCATCCTCCCAGCGGACACGTGCCCAGAGAGGCCGGACGGCAGCGCAGGTGGGGTGAGCCTGGTGACACCCCAGGCACAGAGCCCCTCAGCATCCACTCTGGCACCCTTGGGAGGTGCTGCCCTGGTGGGCACCTGCCCCAGCCTCTGCCCTCACTGTCTGGCTGCCCTGGAGATGGGGGCACAGTGTGCTGGGTGGTGACCCATGTCATTTGCACTCATTGAAGTCCTAATCATTCTCCTCAGGGATCCAGAGATTGTCCCAGAACGGGAACCATGCAGGCCCTCAGTCTGCAGCAGGTCCAAGCAGTGCCAGCAGCAAGGGCAGCTCCGGCCCATCCCTGTTCTGGCACAGCAGGATTATTGTCCAGCAGGATTACATCAGACTGGGGATGCACTCCAGCATGTGCAAGGGCACAGGCATGACAGGACAGATGGACACAGGCACGGACAAACAGCCACCCTGGCCCAGAATGGTGATGGCACAGGCAGCATCTGTGCCGACACCCCTGCATGTGCACACCCCCCAGTGCCAGGCTGTCTCCCACCCCAGTGACCCTCCCTGCCACACTGACTGCCACCCTGGGCCTAACATCAGTGCGGACATTGTGTGGACACAAACATCAGTGCCTGCTGCTCCCACCTGGCAGCTGGGACCGGCCAGCTGCTCGCCCAGCCCCCCGGGATGCGGGTGGGATGCGACAGCCCCTGCACGCCTGTGCGGCGCCAGCACCAGCCCGGTGCCCGCACCCTCATTGCTATGGCAGGAGCGGGCTCGGTGCGTGCAGCTCCGGTTAATTAAGCGGCGCGGGCCAGCTCCCTCCAAGCCCCCGCTGAGTGTTTTGCTAAATTATAACCTTGACGATGCGCATCATCAGGCGGCTGCTGGGGAACAGCCGCTCTGGCCCCCACACCCTGTGCTCAGCACTGGTGTGGTGGTGTGGAGCTGCCCGGCCGCGGTGCCATCAGGCCGGGGTGGCATCACGAAGAGGTGACATCCCTCAGAGTGTCCGTGACCACCGGGTAACGAGGGAGCCGGTCCGAGGTGGGTGATGGGCTCCGTGGTGTGGCCTCAGAGTCCTGGGGAGCCTGCGGCCAGTGCCTGGTGTCCAGTGCATCGTGCCCAATGTCCAGCACCCCCAGTGCCCTGCTCCTCAGGGCTCAGCATGTGTGTCCCCTCAGCACACGTGTCCCCTCGGCATGTCGAGCCAGTGGCCCCGTTTCCATGGTGACACGGAGCCATTTCCCATCTCCGGGATGCTCTCGACAGCTCTCGGGTGGGCGCTGCCGCCGTTGCCCTTCGCCCATGGGAAACCGGCAGGGATGGGCCCCACCGCCCTGGGCGGCCGCGCTCCTCGCTTTCAGCCCTCGGGGCGGGGCACCGTGCCCATGTCCGCTGCGTGTCCTGGGGCTGCCCCGGCACGGCTGCAGTGCCTGACCTTATCCTCACCCCGGGGTGATGAGGGGAGTTTGGGGTACGCTGAAGCCCGTGCCATGGCAGGGTTGGGTGGGGGGACCCCGGCAGCGTGGCCGGGTGAGGGATCTGGTGCCAGGAGCAGAAGCTGCTGGGAACACCACGGAGCTCAGGGACTGTGCCCAGGCTCATCCTGGTGCCACGGTGCATCCAAGGTCCCTGTCCTGACAGTGAGCCGGGGCATGGCGTGGGCATGGCCATGCTGTGTCCCCCCCGATTGCCCGCTGCGGCTCCCAGCCCCTGG
This sequence comes from Corvus kubaryi, assembly GCF_017639235.1. NCBI lineage: Eukaryota > Metazoa > Chordata > Aves > Passeriformes > Corvidae > Corvus > Corvus kubaryi. Next base: position 20,322 of record NW_024581442.1, read on the forward strand.
CACGACACGGCTCTTTATCCCGCTCTCCATCTCAGTGCTGCCTATTACCATTTCCCATCACTTGCTATTCCAGGTGATAAATTTTTCCTTCCCAGTTTCTGAAGGTTTAACTCCCACCCACCGGGGGCACCCGACTTCCTCACCCCACACTCCTCCCCATGGCACCCCAGCATCCCCGCTGGTGTGTGTGGCACTGGGTGGGGGGGGGTGGTGTAGGGGCGGCCCCGAGGCAGGGGGATGGCGAGACAGAAGGGATGGGCTAATGGAGCCCATTCCTTGAATAGATTCAATTTCTGCCGCGGCGGCTGCGGGGTGCGGAGCCATCAATTGGATTCAGGGGATGGGGAATCTGATTTGGAGCGGCCGCGCCATCAATTAGCCGTTATTGATGGCATTGCTCATTGGAAGTCGATGGGATTTGAAGCTGGTGGCAGCTCCCGCATACCAAACAACGCCGGCTCAAGGACAGGACCCTGCTGTGCCCAGATCCAGCGCCCAGACCCAGACCGGGGGGGCACCCGCCCCCGCCCTTGTCTGAGAATCCCTGGGGATCTGGGGAGGAGGTGGTGCAATGGGCAGCCCCCCCTGGAATCCCTGCCTGGGTTCCCACAAGGCACAGCCCACCAAGATCCCTGCATGGGGGTCCTGCGGGGCACAGTTGTGCCCCAGCATCTTTGCATGGGGGTCCTTTGGGGGATGCCCCCACCCAGCATCCCCACATGGGGATCCCACAGGGCACAGCACCCCAGAATCCCTGCATGGGGGCCCTAAAGAGCACAGCCCCTCAGCATCCCTGCGTGGGGGTCCCACAGGGCATGGTTGTCCCCTGGAATCCCTGCAGGGGGGTCCCACAGGGTACAGCCCCTGATCATCCCTGCAGGGGGGTCCCACAAGTCACCATCACCCCTGGCATCCCCACACGCTGGTCCTGCAGGCACCATTGCCCCCCAGCGTCCCCACAGGTGGGCACTTTGGGGTTGCCCCCACCCAGCACCCTACAGGGGGGTCCCTTGGTTTGATGTCCCCCAGATGGTTTCACCCCCTCCTGGTGGGAGGGGCCCACAGGACCCGCATGCCCCCCTCTGCACTGGGCAGTCCATGGGGATGGGGTACCCCTCCCTGCGGGGCTGGGGTACAGGATGGGGTACAGGATGGGGTGCAGGACGGGGTGCAGGGTGCAGTGGGGGAAGGGCAGGCAGCAGAGTGGGGGGAGGGGAGCGGCACAGTCGATGCTTTCGCTCAGCCTCTTGCCAAGCAGCTTCTTTCTCCCAGAAGCCATAAAACCTGTCTGACGTGCCCGGCACCACTGCGGCAGGCGGCCGGCAACGCCTGCGCGGCGAGGGGCTGGGGGGCCCTGCTGCGCGCAGCCCCGGGGGGAGTTGGGCACCTCTTGAGCCCCCCAGGAGGACAAGTGGGGGGCTGCACTCATGGGATAGGGGACCAAGAGCCTCAGGGAACTCTCCTGCCAGTTGGCAAGCCTGGGGCACGTGGCTGCGCCGGAGCCACGACTGACAGGGATTCGGTGGTGCCATGGGATCGGCCCCCGCAGCAGCCTGGGCGCCTGGTTGGGAAGGGGGAACCCTGAAGCTCCCCACAGCCCCCCATGTCAGGGGTGCAGATGGAGAGATGGACAGGGAGTGGCTGCTCTGAGGACACCCCAACCACACCCAAGAGTGGCAAGAGGGACCAGGGTGCCTGGCTGGGGGCCTTGGGTCAGTGACCCCCAAGTCCATTGCCCCCTCACCCCCTGTCCCAGTGCTCATCCCACCGCCAGGTGTTAATTACCAGCAGCTCGTCTGTAATTAAAGCTCTCCGGTGACAGGAGCTGATGACTCAATATCAAACTGCTGCAATTAAGCCCTTGGCCATAAAGGCTGTGCAGGGAGCGAGGGGCAGGGACCCCCCTGGAGGAGCCGCCCTGGCACCGGTGCGGGGATGGGGGGCACGGGCAGGGGGATGGCGGGGGGGCCGCACAGCCGGGGCGCAGCGATCTTGCAAATACTGTATTGCTCAGTCACTACCAGGGGTTAAAACCAAACCGAGGGCACGGAGGAAGGCGTCTTCCCAGAAGACAGATCAGCGTGTCCTCGCCGGAGGAGGACACGGCAGCGGCGGATGCCACCATCGGAGCTGCTGCCCCGCTCCGGGGTTGGGGGTCCCTGGGCCCCAGGGGCGGGGGGTCCGTGGGGAAAGGCACGAGATGAGGTGATGGCCGTGGGGCAGAGCAGGCGTTCGCTGAGGGGAGCCCAGCACCGGGGCAGGTGGCCGGCGGGGCAGTGCCAGGGTGCGGCAATCCCAGCGTGCGGTGATGCTGACTCGCGGCGATCCCGACGTGCGGCGATGCCGGTGGCAAGCGATGGCCCTGGGAGAGAGAGAGCCCCGGCTAGGGATGCTTCAGGGCAGCGGGCGGGTGTTCACCCACTGCCCTGGAGCCCCCGCTACCCCTCACCTTCCAGCCCGGAGCTCCCGGCTCAGCTCGGCTTTGCGGAGGTCCGGCAGGTGGGTCATGGCCTGGGGCTGCCCCACGGGCTTGTGGGGGGTGGCTGTGAGGAAGAGTCTGGAAGCGGCGTTGGGGCAGAGGAGCCCATCCCCCCGCCACGGGCAGCGCCGGGGTCAGATCCAGAGCAGGGCCAGGAGCACGAGCGCCAGGCACGGGGTGCAGGGCTGTGATGGGACCGCGGTGTCCCGGGCAGGCACCACATCTGCCAGGGCAGAAGCAGTGGTCAGTGCGAGCCGGTCCCCGGCCTCCCAGCTCCCCCACCCCCCCATACTCACCCTCGGGGCCCCCGCGCCCTCGGGGCTGCGAATTGGGCACCTCTGTCACCGGCTCTGGCGCTGAAAAAACCCCACGGTTGTCAGGGATCGGCTCCCCTGGCTTACCTGGAGCCGCCCCCGAGGCTCCGGTACCCCCCAGTGGGGACTGGCCTGCCCCTTGGGGAGCCCCCAAGCTTTGGGGCACAGCCCCCCCCAGCCGGACTCACTGGTGCCTCGGCAGCAGACGGTGACGCGCAGCTTCAGGCATCGCCCGGCGCTCTCGGGGCTGGGGACGGCTGGGCAGGGGGGGTCAGCGGGGACCGTCCGGCGCGGCCCCCCCGGGACCCCCGACGGCGGCTCAGCGCGGGCCGGGGGCGCCCCCTCCCGGCGGAACGCGGGGACGGCGCCCCCAGCCCGGAGCGCCCAGAGCCCACCCCGCACCCCGAACCGGGGGCACCCCGACCCCTCGAGCACCACCCTGGGGCATCCGGACACCCCCTTCACCCCACCTCCCCATGCACCCCCCACGCCAGGGCATCCAGACCCCACCCGTGCACCCTGAGCCCTTGTGCCCCCCCTCCAGGGGCATCCAGAAACCCCTTTAACCCCGATCCATTTGTGCCCCCCTCCAGGGGCATCCAAAACCCCTCGGCACGCCACACCCCCAATGAATCCCCCACCCCAGGGCATCCAGACACCCACTGCATCCCTATCCCTTTGTGCCCCCACCCTTGGGACATCCAGAGCCCCCTGCACCTCAACCCTGGCATCATCCAGAACCCCCGTGTTCCCCTTAACCTCACTGACATCCTGGATGTACCCTGACCCCCCCATGTGCCCTAAACTCGCTTCCGTGGGGACCCTGGTGAGACCCAACCCTGGGGAGCTGCACTCAAGACTCCTGACATGTTCTGACCCCGGGGACTGCACCCAGGTCCTCAGCGTGCTGTGGCCGCAGTGCAGCCCCCGCGGCACCCCGAGGGGACTCACAGATGTAGTAGTAGGTCTCCCCCGGCTGGAACTCGAAGCCGAGTGAGAAAGGGGTGAAACGCTGGATCTTCTCAGAGAAGCGAACGGGCCCGAAGGGCGCCCGGGGCCGGTTGCACTCCCAGCGCTTGAAGGCGCCGGGGGTCTCGTAGCAGCCGCGATAGCCCTCCCGGTCCACCATGAAGAGCGTGAAGGTCTCTGCCCGGCCGGCGGGCACCGCACCCTCGTAGTGCGGGCAGTAGATGTCCAGGTAGTCATTGATGGCCACCTGGATGGAGTAGTCGTCCCGCAGGAACCTGCCGGGCAGGACGAGCCGGGAAGCTGGGGGTCCGCTGGGAGGGGTACCCTGCTGCCTCCTGCCCCAGCGGAGCAGGGAGCCGGGCTTTTCCCTAAACCACCGACCGGACACCGCCCGCGCCACGCAGCCAGGCATCAGCTCAGATTAGCCGCAGGCCGCTGGAGCTGAATGGGCTCGGCCACCGCGGCCGGGGGGGGTGGTACAGCCACGCTGCCCAGGCACAAAGCCCCTCGCCCCAGGCACCCGCCTCGCCGCTGATCGGACATGACACGCCGGTGGGGGGGCCGTGCGGCGGGACGCTCCCGCCCCGTCACGGTGCTGGCAGGGGGTGGCAGCCGGGGCAGGAAGCACGGGATGGGCTCCGGTGGCGGGGCGGGCAGGGGATGGGGCCCACCCCAGGTACAGGCGCAGCAGCGGGGATGCCATGAGCTCATGGTTGTGCCGACAGCAAGTGCGGCCAGGGTGGAGCAGCCGTGCGGGCACACACACGTGCACACACGTGCACACACAAGAACATGCACACGCGTGTGCACATGCTGGGTCCTGAGCGTCTGGACCGGACGATGGGAAAGAGGGGCTGGCAGGGAGACCTCAGCCCCCATGCTGGCCCCGGTGCAGCCGGTGTCCACAGACGGTGCAGAGTCCCAGCAGAGACCAGAACATTCATCAGCAGGATGGCAGCACTGGCAAGGGCGGGGGGCTTGAGCCCCTGACCCCCCACTCAGGCTGGGGGCTCCTTGAGGGCAGGATGGAGCACAGACTCCTGCTGACTCAGAGCATCCCACGGGCGACGCTGGCTGGGACGGGCCTGGGCAGGGCCAAGGGCTGGGGGGACGGGGCCCTGCCTGACCCAGCAGAGGGGCACAGAGTCCCTTTTCCTGGGGCACCCATGGGTAGGGGGGTCCCACCTTTCCCATTCGCAGGATGGGAGCAAGGCAGCACCTGTACCCCCTGCCCATCCTGTGCCCGTCTGCCCCAGTCCAGCAGGCCCAGAGCACAGGACCTCCAGGGGGGAGGCTCCAGGATCCTGACCCTGCCCCCTGCTCCCTGAGCAGCCCTGAGCTGGGAAATACCTAAAATGGAGGAGGTTGGGAAGAGGGATGGAGCCAGTCCCCGGCCCGTTGGTGACGGCAAAGCTCATAGGCAGCACCAATGGCAGGGTGTGGGCTGGAGTAGCCTCCACCAGAGGGGACACCCGCCATGGGAACCCACAGCCCCGAGAGTGCCACCCACCAGCTTGATGCCACCAGAGGATGCCCAGAGTTCAGTGCTACCAAGGGCATTCAGGCTCAGCACAGGTGGGTACCTCCAGGAAATTGGCAGCACCAGGATTGCCCACCAGCTTGGTGCCACCAGGGGCTTGGTGCCACCAGGAGTGCCCACTGGCTTGGTGCCACTAGGGCTGCCCACTGGCGTGGGAACACCCAGAGCTTGGTGTCACTGAGGGAGACTCACGTGTTGGATGCCACCCGGGGCTCAGTGCCACCAGCAGTGCCTGGGGCTAAGCACCACCCAGGTGTGCTCGCTGTCCCGGTGGCACCCAGGGATGCCCAGTGACTCGGTATCACTGGGGGTGCTCAGCGGTTCAGTGCCCCCCCATGGGCACCCGGGGCTCGGTACCAGCTGGGGCACTCACCGCTCTGCCGCCCGGGGCTCGGTGCTACCGGGGGTGCCCGGTGGCTCGGTGCTCCTCAGAGCTCAGCACCCCCAGGGGTTCTCACCCGCTCGACAACGCCCAGGGCTGCCCGGTGGCTCGGTACCACCGGGGCTCGGTACCATCGGGAGGTACCACCCGGGGCTCGGTGCCGGTGGGGATGCCCGGGGACTCGGCACACCGGGGGACGCTCGTCTGCTCAGCACTACCTGGGGGCTCGGTGCTGTCGGGGATGCCCGGAGGCTCGGTCCCACCGGGAGGTGCTCCCCGTCTCAGTCTCACCCATGGGCGCCCGGTGGCTCGGTGCCCGGCAGCCCCGCCCCCCCGGAGCCCACCGCCCGCCGCC
>NW_024581442.1:26760-34535 GCF_017639235.1 Corvus kubaryi
GGGGGGCGGCGGGCGGGGCGGCCCGGCGAGGCTCGGCACGGCCCGGCCCGCCCCGACAACTTCGGGCCAATCCCGCCGCGCCGCCGCCCGGCAACTTCACCGAGTGCCATTAACCCTTGGCGGGCGGCACCGGCACCCACCGGCACCGGCATCGAGACCGGTAACTCCCCACCGGCCGGTACCGGCGGCATCCAGCGACACCAGGACCGGCACCGGCAGCCACGCCCCAGTCCGGCACCTCCTGGTATCGCCAACATCCACCGGGACCGGTATCCCTGGCAACTCCCCGGTACCTCTCCCAGTCCGACACCGACCCGGTACTGTGAATATCTACCGGCACCGGGACCAACACTGCCCGGGCACCTGGGATCAGCAACCCCGGCAACAGCATCCCTGGCACCGGCACCGACCAACACCTCCGGCATCCACCGGCACCGCCCCTGGGACCGGCAGCTCCGGCCCAATCCGGTTCCCTGGCAAACCCCACCCCAGCCCGGCACCGCCCCAGGACCGGCACCAGCAGCAGCGGTTGCCCCCCGCGCCCACCTTCCTGCCCTTGTCGGGCATCGGCATCCACCGGCACCGACACCAGCTGGGCCCTGCGGGGCCCGGGGATGGGGACACCGGTCCGTGCACACGGGGCAGCTCTCGCACACGCGTGTGCCTGGGCCCACCAGGCAGCTCCTGCCCACGGGCGTCTGTGCCCACGAGCAGCTCTTGCACACGCGTAACCACGCACACAGGCCAGTTCTTGCACATGCATGTGCCCATGTTCGTGGCAGCTGCTGCCCACGTGTGTCCCTGCCCACCAGGCAGCTCTTGCACACGCGTGTGCCCTCAGAGCAGCTCCTGTAGACACACGTGCTCATGTGTGGCATCTCTGTCCCTGCCCACCAGGCAGTTCTTGCACACGCACGTGTCCCTGTGTGCAGCAGCTCCTGCCCATACGTGTGCCTGTGTTTATAACAACCTTGTACATGCACGTGTCCCTGTGTGCAGCAGCTCCTGCCCATGTGTGTGCCCATGTGTGTAACAGTCTTGCACACGCACATGTCCATGCGCATGGCAGCCCCTTTTCACACACATCCCTGCCCACAGAGCAGCCCCTGCACACACGTGTGTTCGTGTGTTCAGCCTCTGCACACATCCATGTCCCTGCCCACCAGGCAGGTCTTGCACATTTGTGTGCCCAAGCGTGTGATGGCTCACACGTGTTCCTGCTCACATCTGTGCCCACGCAGAGCAGCTCTTGCACACGCGTGCCTGTGTGTGAGGCCGCTCCTGTTCAGGTGTGGGTCCCCGCCCTTAGAGCAGCTCCTGCACACGCATGTGATGAGCACACAGGGCAGCTCTTGCACACACACGTACCTGTGGCCTAGCAGGCAGCTTGCACACACATATCCCTGCCGACAAAACAGCTCCTGCACCCAAGTGTGTGGCAGCTCCTGCCCGTGCACACAGGACAGCTCCTGCACACGTGTGTGTCCAAACCCATAGGGCAGCTCTTGCACGCACACGTGCCCACGTGTGTGGCAGCTCCTTCCCCTGCATCTTCAAGCCCAGAAAGCAGTTCCTGCACATGTGTGTGCCCATGTTTGGGACAGCTTCTGCCCACGAGTGTGCCTGAGCCCACGGGCCAGCTCTTGCACACACGTGTCCGTATTTGTGGCAGCCCCTCCTCACTCGTGTGTCCATGCACACAGGGCAGCTTTTGCACACACACACACACACACACACACACACGTGCCCACGCAGACTGAACAGCTCTTGCACACCTTTGTGCCCATGTTCGTGGAAGCCCTGTGAATACAGAGAAGCCCCTGCACACGTTACTGCCCACCAGGCAGCTCTTGCACACGCGTGTGCCCCTGCGTGTGGCAGCTCCCGCTCACGCGTCCCTGCCCCCCGGGCAGCTCTTGCGCACGCGTGCACACAAACCCCTAGGGCAGCTCTTGCACACGCGTGTGCCCATCCGCACGGCAGCCCCGTGCCCCTAGGGCAGCTCTTGCACACACACGTGCCCACGTGCGTGTCGCCCCGTGTCCCCTGGCCCCGTGTCCCCTCGCCCCGTGTCCCCTGGCCCCGCCCCGTGCCCACGTGGCCCCTCGGGACACCGCCCCCCCCCCCGGTGCAGCTGCGTGCAGTCCCCGCCAGGGGGCGGAGGCGCTCGGGAGCCCCTTCCGGCGCGGGGCCTGCCGGGAGTTGTAGTTCCGCCCCGCTCCCCCCCGGTGCCGGTCGCGGTGCCCCGGTGCCGGTCGCGGTGCCCCGGTGCCGGTGCGGCGGAGGCAGCGTAGAGGAGGCTCACAGCCCCTTTATTGACGTGGCGCGAGGAAACGCGGGCGGCGGGGCCCGGCGGGGCTCGGCCTTCCCCGCGGATCCAGCGCTGCTCGCGGCTCAGGCCTCTGGCAGGGCCGGGGCGGGCCTGGGGAGAGAAGGGGGGGCGATGGGGTGAGGGTGGGGTCCGCACAGCTTCCCCCTGCAGCTGCCCCCGTCCCCTGCTCTGGATCCCCACCCTAACCCCCTCCTTTCTCTTCTCCCGTCCGGTTCTGGCCCCTCATTTCTCCTGGCTACCCCCTCTCCCCCACCTGCACTCCCCTCTGGCCTCTGCAGGCCCCCATCCTGGCACCCCACAGCCCCCCCTCAGCCCCTAAAAACCCCCCTTGGACCTCCCAGCCCTGTCCTGTCCCCCCCTGCTCACCTGGCAGGAATCACGGTGACATAGGGGTGCCCAGGGGGGGTCTCGCTGCGGGGCAGCGAAGGGCCCGGGGGGTCCGAGGGCAGCGGCCGCTGTGGTGGGGGGGGCTTGGCTGGACCTGGGGGCTGCAAGGGGACGGGGGTGTCAAGGCTGGGTCACGGGCCGACCCCCCGATGGCCTCAGAGGGTGGGAATTGGCCTCCTGCCCCACACGCAGGTGCTGCTGCCGTTACCTGAGCGCTCAGCAGCACCGGGTCTGCAGGCAGCGGGCGGGTGGGGGGGGGGGGGGCCTCCCCGGGGGGGGGGCCTGGGCAGAGAGAGAGGGACAGTGAGACAGCAGGGGGACAGTGGGGGGCACGGGAACCAGCCTCCCGCTGGGCAGGAGGGGTTTTGGGGACACCCGTGTCACAGAAGTCCCTGAGAGCTGGAGCACAGCCAGACATGCAGCGGGTCCAGGGTGGGCTGAGGGATCCCCCACCCTGCCTGGGCGTTACCTTGGGCACAGGGTCCGGCGGGAGAGGCCGGGAGGGCGGATCAGGCCGGGCCGAGCCGAGGGCAGCCGGCTGCGGAGAGAGGGAGAGGGGGGACAAGCCATGCAGCATGCGGAGACCCCCCTCCCGCCAGGCAGAGACAGAGACCCCCCCCCTCAGTGCACAGCTCTGGGGCCCAGCCCTGGCTGGGACGGGCACCAATCCCAGTGAGCGGCCGGTCGTGCCAAGTGGCCGTGCCAGGCTGCTCCGGGTGCCAAGGAGTGGGATCCCACGCGTGGGATGCTCTGCTGAGCTGGCACCCAGGACCAGAGCGAACTTGGCACCGCTGCCCCCAGCACCCCCATCCTCACCTTGCTGCCGTGCATGACCTGCAGCTCCGTGACCTGATGCCACTGCGGGGGCCGGGGACGCGCGGGGGGACCTTGGTTGCTGCCCGAGCGGGTCTCTGGCTGTGAGATCCTGCAGGGAAGAGGCAGGATGAGACCCTGCTCGCTCCGGGCACTCGGGGGGCCCCGCACGGCAACCGAGCGACACCGACACCAGCAGAAGCCCAAGAGAAACGAACCCCTTGGCGCTGGAAGATGCGACACCCCGCACCCCGGGGCTGCCCCACACCCCACGGGCACTGCCAGGGGAAGAGCGCAGCACCGGAGGCCTTGCGAAGCAGGACAGCTCGGGGACAGCCCCACGCCCGGGCGCCGGCGGTGACGTTACCCGCTCCAGCCGTCTGCGGCTCCGGGACCCAGGAACCGCACCCGGGTCTCAGCACTGTGGGGAGAAGAGTGGGGGGCTCAGCTGGGGCTGGGGGGCAGCAGCGGGAGGAGCCGCGGGGACGTGGGGCGGCAGTGCAGGACGGGGCCGTGACCTGTGCTGGGGACACACGTGCACACGGATGGTCACTCTGCGGGGACACGCGTGCACAGCGCTCGGGCGGCCACCACGGGGGACAGGTGTGGGTGTGTGCGTGCACACACGCACCCCACTGCTACACACACACGTGCTCACACGCAGGTGGCTCTGGTGCCTGCCACGGCACACGCATGCAGAGCTGTGTGTGCCACCTGTGCGTCACAGCACACGTGAGCAGAGCTGAGCATGCCACTCATGCGCCACGGCGCACACATGCAGAGGGGTGTGTGCCACCTGCGTGCCTTGACAAACACATGCAGAGGCGAGCATGCCATCTGCATGACATGGCACACATGCAGAGAGGTGTGTGCCACCTGTGTGCCTTGACACACACACATGCAGAGGCGAGCATGCCATCTGCATGACACGGCACACATGCAGAGGGGTGTGTGCCACCTGCACGTCACAGCACACGCATGTAGAGGTGAGCATGGCACCTGTGTGTCACGGCACACACATGCAGAGGTGAGCGTGGCACCCATGTGCCACCCGTGTGCCTCGGCACACGCATGCAGAGGCGAGCGTGACAACACCCACGTGCCCCCCACATGCCCCCTGTCCCTGGTACCTGTACTGGCAGGAGGTGCCCTTGCCAAGCTGGCAGAGGTGCTTGTGCAGGCCGGCGCGGCGGGCGCGGCACAGCCCCAGCGCCAGCGCCAGCCCCAGCAGCGCGCTCAACAGCAGGGCCGTGGGCAGGGCGCTTCCCCCTGCGGGAAAGCAGCACGTCAGCCCCCGCCGTGCCCATCACCCCCCCCGACACCCGCACAAAGCCCCATTCTCTGCGCTCGCCTTGGCCCTCACCTCGCTCGAGGCCGGCAGGGCCGCTGTCCTCGCTGCCCCCCACGCCGGGGCTGTCGCAGGTTGGGGGGGCCCAGCCCCGCTCACAGTGGCAGTGCCCGTGGTTGTTACACACCTGCATGGGTGACACCGGCCAAGCTCAGCCCCTGAGGGGCAGGTCCCCACTGCCAGCGCCCACCCCTCAGCCCCACACTCACCCCATGCCCATGGCAGTTGCTCTGGCACTGCTGGTCACCCAGCACGGAGATGTCCTGGCACCGGTGCTGGAGGCACATCTGTGGGGGATGGGGTGTCAGCACTGTGAGAGCCCCTGCTCCCTTCCCTGTTGCCCCACTGCTCACCTTCCCAGGGCCACAGGTGGTGCCGGGCAGCACCATGGCCGCATCGGTCACATCCTCGTCCCCAGGCACGGGTGTCCCCTGGCAGGACCCTTCCGGTCTGTCCCCACGGGTGCTGCCGCGCTGGCACTGCAGCATCCCACAGCTGGTGTCCCTGCAGGGACAGTGGGGTCAGGGCAGTGGGCACGGCAAGGGGGACATGGAGAAGGATCGGGACATCACTCACTGCTGGCCGCAGGTGACATAGGAGCCATTGGGGAGCTGCCCGCAGTGCCCATGCTCATCTCCTCTTGTGTTCAGGGTGGCCATGCAGGAGCTGGAGACAGGACTGGCACCTGCAGTGGGGGCAGAGACCCTCAGCATCGCTACCTATCCCCCAGCACCCCACCCCGGCCCTGCTGTACCTGGCCCCAGCAGCTGCTGGCACTGCCCCTCGTAGGTGGCACAGGCGCCGCTGTAGCAGCGCGCCCGCCCGCCGGCGCAGGGCTGCCCGTCCTGCAGGAACGTGTCAGGGGGGCAGCGCGGCGAGACCCCGTCACAGAACTCGGGCAGGTCGCACTCGCCCAGCCGCTCCCGACACACGTGTCCAGCACGGCGCAGCTGTGGGGGGACGTGGTCAGATAAACAGGGTGACCCGCCCACCACGGGGTGTGCCCACGGCATGGGTGCCCATCCCCACGCACCTGGCAGTCCTGGCAGCAGGTGTCCTCGGTAGCACACACGGCCCCTGGCATCAGCTGGCAGGAGCTGCTGTTGCAGCAAGGATCGGTGCACTCCTGTGTTGGGGGGGGCTGCAGTCAGCGGGTGCCACCAGCACCCAGCACTGGGCACTGGAAACCACCTTGCCAGCCCCAGACGTCCCTTGGCAGAGCCACGGAGAAAGGGGGTGGCTTTGGGGCTTTAGGCCCGCCCAGAGCTCCCCGTACCACGCTGAGGCCACAGTCGCATTCCTCGCCCAGCTCCACGAAGTGGTTCCCGCAGGTGGGGCTCCCAGTCAGGAGCTGGGGCTTGGGGACGTTGGAGAGGCACCAGCCCTGGCCCTGCTGCAGGCTGCGCTCCAGGTCCTGCCGGCTGCAGTTGCTGAAGCTCAAGCCAGGCGTCAACCTGCAAAGCCAGGAAGGGGCCTGTGAGGTGGGGAAGGGGCTTGGCCCCGGCCCCCCGAAGGCCTGCCCACTGCCCTCACCCCGTAGGCGGTGCCATGATGCAGCCGCGGTCGTGCTGGAGGTCGCTGCAGTGGCAGAGGCGCCCGCTGCTGTCGTGGCGCATGCCCAGGTTGTGCCCCAGCTGATGGGCCACGGTGGAGGCGATGACAAGGACACTGACGGAGTGGTCCTGTAGGACAGTAGGGTCAGGGAGGGCAGGTGGTGGGAGAATGGGGTGAGGGGACAGAGGTACTGACCATGCTGACCCCCCCGGAGCGTGAGGGGGAACACATGGAGGCTTGAGTGGACATCCCCACTGAGACATCATCAAAGCGGGCACCCCTGGGGAGAGAGCACAGGGGGTTGGGGGAGCTGCTGTGGCCTTGTCCCTCTGTCCCCACCCTGTCCCCCACTCACGTCAGGAGCTGGGCATTGTCGTGGGGCAGCCGGGGCAGCAGCTCCTCCTGGCGCCAGCGCAGGAACCGCTCCAGCACTGCCCGGGCACTGCTGCCCACCGCGATCTTGTCACCCTCGCTCCAGACCTCCACCGCCAGCAGGGCCACCCGCACTCCCAGCGGGCGGAAGAACTGCGGGGGCACAGAGGAGTCAGAGCCCCCCCAACACTGCAGCGGCAAGGGCACAGCCGGGCACTGGGCTGGGACGGACAGACCCGACGGTCACTCACCACATCCACCTGGTTGGCGACTTCCAGGGTCCGGGTGTGAACACGCTGTAGGGTGGGGTAATTCTGGAACTGGGGAAACAGGGAGGGGGGTCAGAGGGGTGGCTGGGGAAAGGGCAGCCCCTGTTCTGGGGACACTGCCCAGCACTCACCGCAGCGTGGTCCACCACCATCACCAGCTCCACAAAGCGCTGCTCTGCCGCTGCCCGCTTGCCCTGGGGGCAGAGGGGGATCAGAGTGCTGATATGGGGACACTCTCTGTGGGGCAAGACCCCTGAGTGACCTACCCGCTGTGGCCAGAGGGGCTCTGTTGCCTCTGCCCCAGGGCGAGGGCCCTGCCCGCAGCTCTGTGGCTCCACCCGCAGACGGGACGCCACGTGTTGCCCTGGTGGGCTGCTGGTGTCTGGCTCCAGTGCGTAGCTCCTGGTCTCTGACAGCCAGAGGTGGCCGCTGGGGAAGGACAGAGGAGCTGGGATATGGAGCCCGTCCCATCACCAGCACAGTGGGAGTGGGCTCATGGACCACTGCCCTCGGGGCTCACCTGACTCCAGCACATGCACAGAGGTTGGCCCAGGAGCCAGGGAAGCCCTGCACTGTCCCCTGGTAGCAGCAGTGCTCCTGCAGCAGAGAAGGGGGCTCAGGATCCAGCCACAAGCTGGGGTCCCCCTGGGGACCAGGGATAGCTTGGGGACACCACCGGTGACAGCTGTGCCCCAGGCCA
>NW_024581443.1:0-12659 GCF_017639235.1 Corvus kubaryi
TGTGGGTGCAGAACAGGGAGCTGTGGGTGCAGAACAGGGGGCTGTGGGTGCAGGGTGAGGGGCTGTGGGTGCAGGGTGGGGGCCTGTGGGTGCAGGACGAGGGGCTTTGGGCTCAGAGCCGGGGTGGGCACAATGGGCACGCTGCCACTGCCTGGCGGGAGCGCGGTGCCTCGCTGTCGGCTCCCATTTGCTCTGACATGGATCCATCCGTGTCCCGGCCGGCGTGCGACGCTTCGCCGCGTGTTGTGAAGCGATAACTCAGCCGCATTTGCAAAACAACTTTCCTCTTGTTTATTCCATAATGATCCATTGATTGTGGGTAATGTTGCATGCCCTGTGCCGCAGCGGGCGCGGAGCGCTCCCCTGGCACACGGCAGGGGCTCCGGCAGGCGCCGGCACCGTAACCTGAGAGCGACTGTGGCTCCCACAGCCAAGGGATCGTGCGGGTCCAGGCCGTGGGGCCGGGTGCCCCACATCCCACCTGCACCCCGCGCATCCCAGCCTCTCTCCCCACGCCCTCGCTCCCAGGGAGGGGGACTGGCTGCTTTTCTCTCATCCTCCCTGGTTGTGGCCAGGCCTGACATCATCCATAATGACAGTGCGAGGCCTCTGTTCCCGGGACGCCGGCGCTGCCGTGGCTTGTACAGGGGAGCACCTCCTGGGAACACCCCTGGCATCCCAGAGCTGGAGCGTGGCACGTGCAGGCCACGGGGATGGGTGCAGCCAGATGGTGGTGGGAACCGATCCCGTGGTCCCGGCATCGCCCTGGTACTGCCCCCTCCACGTCAGGGACAGACTGTGCCTGGGGAAACCAAGGCAGGGAGCAGTGATGGGGGAGGGCTGGGCGGCCCCTGGTGCTCAAGCCTTGTGCTGGCCCTGCCAGGGGCATAATGAGCCTCCTGGGGCACCGTGCCAGATCCATCCTGTGGCACTGGGATGTGGTACCCAACTCCACTGGCCAAGGGGCTCCCCTGCCCCATCTGCCATGGCCCCAGCCCTGGAGCGAGGCCACCAGGACACAGCGAAGGGGCTGGGAGTGAGGCCACATGGACACACCGAGACCCAGTGTCACCACCATGCCTGGCCCACAGTACTGGTGGAGGACCAGGAGTGGAAAGACAAGCGCATGTCCCCTGCTGGGGATAGTCTGAGGGACAAGCTGAGGCTAGAGGTGCCCCATTACCTTCCTTGGGACCCAGAGGTGGGGGCACAGGGTGGGCAGCACCCCGCATAGGGTGGGTGCCCACCTGCAGTGGCACTGGGAGTGCTGGTGGTGGTGCGCACACGGTGCACGTGGTCATGGCCACGGCACCTGGGAGCAGGTGACAATGGGCTGGGATTGGTGCCCATGATGGCAGGACAAAGGTGAAGCCGTTTTATGCTGTAAACATCGCTGGTGCTCCGTGTGGGGCAGGTGGGGCTGGCCAGAGGCCGCTGAACTCGTGACAAAGTGTTTATGGTTTCTTGGCTGGGGATACCCAGAAGTGCCCCGGCCCCTGACTGGGCTGACATCACCGGTGCAAGGCTGGGGGAGGAAGAGGAGCCGTCCAGTTCGTGGCCGGGAGCGAAGGCCGTGGTGACGCACAGTGCCGGCTGCGTGCAGCCCGGCAGGTAGGCATGGCAGGTAGGCATGGCCCGATGCCAGCCTGGTGGGGGCAGAGCCGCAGCCCCAGGGCTGTCCAGCTGTGCCAGGACCTCATGCCTTTGGGCAGAGAGCCCTGACTGGGCAGGGGAGCTGTCCTGAGGTGAGGCAGGACCTTGTGCCACACGGCTGCTCCTGGCACACATTCCCTGCCTGGATCTGCTGCCAAGGCTGTGGAACCCCAAAGTACCCAAGGGGCACTCAGACCTCAGCACTGAGGTCCCAACAAGGGCCCCCCACTTGACTTGGGGCATCTGCGCTTGGGAATCCCATCCACCAGCACCCCAGAGGACTCCTGGTGGGTCTGGGCTGTCCCGCTGTGCTCAGCCCTAGGGCATGAAGCGGACCTGAGCCAGGTGGCCGGTGCCCACGGAGCCATCGGTGGTGCCACGCATGCACAAGAAGTGGTGCCAGGGTCGAGGCAAATGGCAGGAGGGATCCTGCAGGCAGAGCTCTCCATGCCAGGGCGATGACTGCAGCTCTTGCACCCCTCCAGGGCACTGGTCACCTGAGCTGTGCCAGGCTCACTATGCCACGTGCCACCAGCATGGCACCACCCGGGGACAGGGACTGTGGCCAGTCTCTGGCAATCAGCACCTGGCCGGATATGGCCCTTGGCAGTGGCGGTGGTGCTGCCCCAGCCACACCATGCCCACCCTGCCCTGGGTCAGCAGACAGCTGCCAGGGGCACCTCAAGACCCCGGGAGGGGGTCCATGGCAGGGACTTCAGCTCCGTGTCGGGCCAGGCCTGTCGGAGCACGGGGGGGGACGTGGGGAAGCCGGCGCCTGCTGGGAGCGCTCCCAGGACCCGTCTGACGGGTTCGTCGGCTCTTCCCGCACCCGGACAAGCCCGGGCCGGCGGGACACCCAGCCACCGCCCAGCAGCGCCGGCTGGGTGGGGGAGAGCGGCTGCCCCGCCGCCACGGCTGTGCGGACCCCTTTCCCCAGGAATCCACACCGAGAGCGGGGCCGCAGCCCCTCATCCCAAGCTGCCCTGGGAGGAAAGTGGCTGTCCCCTCCCTGGGGCCACTGGGCTCCCCCAGCCCCGCACGCTGCAGGGTCAGGAGCCCACGCCTACTCCCCTGTGCCTGTGGGGGCTGTGGGGGTCTGGTTGCCTCAGCAACATCCCCCTTTAGATGAGACCCTATCCCCAGGCACAACCCAGCCCCCCACATCCCCTTGGCTGGAGACACTGTGGGGGAGATGAGAGCGTCCCCCATCCCGCAGGAGCTGCCAGCGCATGCCAGATCCCCCCAAAACAGGCAGGAGCCGGCATGCCCGGCAGAGCCAGACGCGTCGGGGGGGTGATGCCGGAGTTCCCATGGGGCTGCAGCACCCCATGTCTGCTCACTCCGTGCAGCTGGTGAGGATGGCAAGGAAGGCTCTCCTGCTCCCGCTGCTCTCAAACACCACCCCAGCACCCCCAGGGCTGCGTGCCAAGGGCCCCCCGCGCTGCCCTTACCTGCAGGCGCTCTTCTGTCCATGCCGCATTCCTGTGGGAAGCACCGGGTCCCTGCCAGATGCTCCCTGTCGGTGCTGGGGGGTCGGTGGGGAGCAGAGCCGGTGGTGGGGAGCACCCTGCATCCCCCTGCCGGCGGTACCGAGCCCGTGGATGGAGCTGTTGTGCCTGGCAAGGCGGGTGGCACGGCGGAGGTCAGCGCTCTCCTGAACGCCTGTCCCGGCCGGAGCCCCCCCGGGAGGGCCAGAGCCCTTCCGAGGGCTGGAAGTGCTGCACGCCACCGTGACAGGGGTCCGTTTTTTTATCCTTTTATTATTTTTTTTTTATAGACTAAGAGCAGAATATGAAAATCACCAGCCAAAGCACTTGAAAAAAAGATCGAGAATGTTTTTTTTTTTCTTTTGTTTTGTTTTGTTTTTCCCCAAAAAGTGTCTGTGCGTTTGCATAGGTCAGGTCTTCACGGAAGACGAGAAAAATCCAACACGTTCGACTATGTACAAGCCAGCCCAGGGCCGGCGCCGCTGCCTATGGTACAGTATAGATATATCTCTGTAGTCGCTCTCTGTACAGTATGTATACATCTATATGGGTATGTACAGACTGCCCGGCCCCGGGGGTCCCTGCTCTCACCGGGCTCCCCCGCCCCACGGGGCAGCCACGGGGCACCGGGGGGGCTGCGGGCAGGACCCCGCGCCCCGGGACGGTGTCGGCGGAAGGTGCGGCGCACCCAGCCGCATCCCTGCGGACGTGGCCGCAATCCACTGGCGGGATGGGAGGCGAGTCCAGCCGGATCGGTGCGTGCCATGATCCCTGCCCCGCGGGGCAGCTCTGCAGGCGGCTCTCCGGGCAGGGGGTGGTGGTCCCGCGGTGGTTCCCCGCTGGCTCTCACGAGGGGCAGCAGGTCGGGGGGGCCGCACTCGGCAGAGCGGCGCTGGCCGGGCCCCCGCAGGCGCCGGGAGCTACGAGGCCAACAGCGTCATGAGGAAGAGCGCGGCGGCCACGGCCAGGGGCAAGTGTTCCCGCTTGGGGCTGGTGCCGCTGATGCTCTTCTCCAGCTTCGGCATCTCCGGGTTGAAGTTTTCTGTGGGGAGGAGCGAGAGGGTGAGGAGGGCAGCGGGGCGGCCCCGAACCCCCACCCCGTAGCTGGGGCTGCCCCAGGGGCGGCGGCGGGGGGCGGGGACACGGCGCTGCGGGGCCGGGGGCTGTGCCTGACTCACCCAGGTCCTCGATCTTCACCTCGGGCCGCAGGGTGAACTGGGGCAGGGTGGGCGCCAACTTCTCCCCGGAGTGCGACGCTGTGGAGGGAGAGAGGGGACGGGGGTCACGCTCCCTGGATGCCCTGGGGGACCCGCCAGCCAGCCACGCCGCCCCCGCTCGCCCACAGCCCCCAGGGTGGGCACGGGGGTACTTACTGGAGGCGCAGCAGACGAACACCTTCATCTTCAGGCAGGCCCGGCGATGGTTGTGTGTCGGCGTGGCTGCAAGGCAAGAGCATGCTGAGAGGGGCTCCGTGGCAGTGACCTGAACCCCAGGCACTCCGAGGCTTGGTGGGTCTGGGCAGAGGGGGGTCTGGTCCTGCTCAGGGGTGCGCTCTGGGCTGGGAGAATGCAGCAGTACCCCAAATCCTGCACCTGCACCCGAATCCTGCACCAATGCCCAGTACTAGCACCCCAGTCCTGAACCATCAGCCCCAGCATCCCAACCCAGCACCAGTATCTGGCACCAACACCTCAATCCTGCAGCAGCAACCCTTGAACCCCGATCCTGCATCAGCATCCTGCATCCTACATCATCATCCCCCAGCACCCCATCATGCACTGGCATCCCTGTCCACACCCCCAGCCTTCCTTCCATCTTTCCCCACATCCCCATCTCTCCCCCACGTCATGTACCCCCACCCTTGCTCCTTCAACCCCTCCCAGAGCTCCAGCTGCCCACTCTTGGGGGGGAAACAGCTGCCCAATTTTGGGGGTGCAGGGGAACCAGACAAGGGGGTCCTCCCTGGGGACGCAGAGAGGCCCAACTGGGTGGGGGCACCTGAAAGGACCCATCTGGGGCTGGGGGCTGTGTGGGGGTCCCGCCCCGGCGCCCCACGTACATATGTAGTAGTACTCCTGCCCCGCGCGGAACTCGTAGCCCAGTGAGAAGGCGCTGTAGCGCTGGAACTTCTCCGAGAACTTGATGGGGCTGTGGGGTGCGTGGGGCCGGTTGCACTCCCAGCGCTTGAAGCCCTGGCTGGTGTTGCAGGTGCGGTACCCCTCCGCGTTCACCATGTACAGCACGTACTGCTCCAGCCGGTGCTCGGGCACCGAGGCGTTGTAGTGCGGGCAGTAGATGTCCAGGTAGTCATTGACATTCACCTGCACCGTGTAGCCCTCCCGCCGCAGGCTGCAAGGGAAAGCAGGGACGGGAGGTCAGGGGCACGCCCTGCACCTCCCCAGACAGTGTTGCCCTCCTCCAAGGGGATCCAGAGGCTGGACAAGGGGCAGGCTGCAGCGAAGGTTGGAACTCTGGGAACGGTGATACTCCCTGTTCAACCTCTGTTTGGAGCCCCCGACACAGTGGGACCCCTGCACAACCTCAGCTTCACGGACCCGTGGAGCAGAATCACCATCCTGGAGGGCACGGGCGGACTGGGGGGGGGCGGGGGGGGGACAGCCGCTGCTGGGGACGGGTGCCAAGCCACATGCATAGGTGGGATGGGCAAGAGCATGGGCGTACGAGACGGCGCTTCTGGGTCTGCCGGGAACGTGCTGACAGCCTCAAAGAGGAGACGGACACAGCACGATGGACAGACAGACCCAGAAGGGCATCATTGTCCCACAGGCACCAGGGTCTCCACGGGACACAGTCCCCGGGTGTGCGGGGGACCCCGGCATTCCCTGGCATTCCCTGGCATTCCCCATTTCCAGCAGCCTGGAGCCGACCCACCGCTGCCGCCCACC
Source organism: Corvus kubaryi (assembly GCF_017639235.1). Classification (NCBI taxonomy): domain Eukaryota; kingdom Metazoa; phylum Chordata; class Aves; order Passeriformes; family Corvidae; genus Corvus; species Corvus kubaryi. The sequence continues at coordinate 6,047 of NW_024581443.1, forward strand.
ACGGCCCTGGCACGCGCCGCAGCTCGGAGCCAGGATTTCTCACCCTGCTCTGGCTAATCCCGTTAGTTCGTTAATGCCGTAAAGGGTGGCCCTGGGGGAGCCTCATTTACATTGATTAGGAGCAGCAATCCCCTCAGATCCACTCAGGAGAGGCTCCGCTGGCTCCTAATCCGCGCCCGACGGAAATCCCGGCCGCGGTAATCCTCGCCGCCGCGCTGACCCCCTGCTCCTGCCAATTAATTACCACCCGGCGCTGGCTCGGCACCGAGCCGCCGCGGCTGCACCGGACCCTGACCGGACCACGCTCCGCCGCCCGCTTCAGCGCTGCCTCAGGGGTCTCTCGCCCGCATCCCGCAGGACACGGACCGCAGCATCCCGGCACACGCGGCCGAGCTCCCCTGTGGAGCTCCAGCTCACGGCGCATCGCTCTGGATCACGGCCCTTTTCCCACCTCTCAGGGCAAACCCCAGACCGTGAGCCCCCAGCGCATCACTCCGAGTCCCCTCGGCCTTGGGGGGGGGTCCCACCACCCCTCCCGGAGCCGAGCGGCTCCCTGGGTCTCCCCGGCAGGGCTGGGCAGGCAGCGGGCAGGGCTGCGCGTGCAGACGCCCCACCCTGCACCACCGCCCCCGGCGCTGTTTGGGGAGCCCCGGCACCCTGCCAGCACCCGCGGCACCCGGAGCCGAGCGTCGGAGACAGAACCGTAGCGGGACGCGGTATCGGGCGGCAAAGAGGGGCCCAAGAAGCGTCGCCTCCGGTACCGGGGGGCAACATGGGGGGGCTGACGGCAGAACTCATCACCCGTGGGACAAGGAGCGCAGCCCCACGCGGCCCCTCCCTCGCTGCGCAGCCGCTATTCCGGAGCCCATCCCGGCACCCGCCGGCAACTGCTCCGCCGGGAAGGTGCTGAGGCAGCCACCCTTGCTGAGCGGGCGCCGGGACCTTTCATCTTCCCCCTTTGATGTGGTGGGAAGGGGGGCGGGGGGAGAAAAAGGCTTGTTATTAAAGAAATGGCCCCAAGGAGAAAATTGCAATTAACTCCACGCGGGACGCAGAGCTGGGACGCCAGCGTACCCCAATACCAGCTGCCCCACACCGGGGCAGGCACCGGCAGCTGGGGCTCCCCGCGGCCGGGCTGCGGCTGTGCCATGGGACAGAGGGACTAGAGGAAGCATCACACGTGACAGACACCCTGTCGTGGGGTGCTGGGGAGCCGTAACCCCCCATTCCCTCGTGGCACCCAGCGCCGAGGCACAGTCCCCTGGGACCCCACGCTGGGGCTCGTTAAGCCACGGCTCATTAAGAAGTGTGGCTGCTGATAAACAGCCTCGCTAACGAGGCACCAAAGTCTCCCCCGGGCTGGGGGACACCAGCACCCGTGGCAGGGTACAGGAGCCCCAGGTGGAGTGGCAAGGGCCCCATGGTAGCGAATCCCACGGACACTGCCAGCTGCCACGGCATGCTGGGAGCCCACAGGCGTCATCATAAACTGGGAGTGGCTGGGGAAAGGCCCCACATGGGGAGAGCCACAGGGCCACCACAGCCCGAGGCACATCCAGAGGACCCCAGTAGCAGCTTTGGCCACAACACTGTGTCCCTGCCACGCTTGGCTCCTGCACGGTTATTGCAGAGCAGCTCCTCACGCAGCTAGATACCCCCAAACCCGGCAGCCCCCACAGTGCCACGGCCCAAGTGCCCCAAGATCTGCTGACAGCACCATCCAGGGAGCCCATGGGCCTTGTTTTGGGGTGGAAGGGCAGGAACAGACACTCTGAGAGAGGGACTCTGCCTCCTTTCTCACCGGCACCCATCCCAGAGCAGGCATGGGCTGCCTGGTCCCTGCCAACTCCACAGCTATCGGGAAGCACCAGCAACCTGGGTCGGGATGGACCCTCGATATCCCAGACTCCAGCAGCCATGGCATGGCCGGTGGGGATGGTGGGCTCTGGCAGTGCCCGAAGGGTTAAGTGCAAGAGAAGAACGGGCAGCATCACTTCTGCACGACTGCGTTTGTAGAGCAGGGCTTGGTGAGGCAGTAGTACCTTCCAGCAGCCTGTCATGCTGGGCAGATGGATGTCCCCTGGCAGCACCGGCCCCGGGCTCAGTGCCCACCGGCCCCGCACCGGAGGGACCCTGGTGGGACCCTGGCTACCTGGCACGCCGCAGCCACCGGTGAGCTGGGAGGCCGCTCCGCTCCCATCTGCTGCCATAAATCCGGGCTGCGTGCCGCACACTGGCTCCCACACTGCTGGGGAGCGCCTGGTGCACTGCAGCACGCCCCGGCAGCAGTGGCACAGCGGGGACCAGACCCCTGTCTGGACCCCCACACTGCGGAGACTCATTCCCATGGTGCTGGAGAGGCCTGGAGGGCAGCAGGGCCAGAGCTGGGCTCAGCACCCCACACTGGTGGTGCCAGTGGTGAGGAGCAGGGCAATGCGGGGTGTCCTCGATGTGGTGACGGCACGGTGCCCCCCAGCACTGGACAGCCCCCAGCACAGCCAGGCTCTTTGTTTGGCTCCAGCGCCTTCATCCTTTTGGCGCATCCGGGGCCCATCCATCACCCAGGGAACAAAAAAGTGCCATTGATTTACGAGTCCCCTTCCCGTCACCCCGCACCACAGCGAGAGGCAAAGGCGCATCGTCCGCTGTGGCCGGTTCACCCCAACGGACGGAAGGACAGACAGACCGACCGTCCGCCTGCACCCACCGCTCCGCCGCGGGGGAGATGGGGGGGGGCTCAGCGCGGCCCCCCCGTGCCAGCCCTCCCCACGCAGCCAGCGCTGCACAGTCACGGCGCCCAGACGGCCACGCACACGCGCGCTGGCTCGGCAGACAGCGCCTGCGACGCAGCCCACGCACGCGGGTGGCACCGAGCCACAGCACAGCCCCCCCGGCCTCGCCTGGCGCAGCCGCAAGGCGCGGGCGCTAACGGCATCGCCGGCACACGGTGTCCCCGGGGCCACCTCCCTGCGTGGGGAGTTGGGGCTCCGGGGGGGGGGGGGGGGGGGGGGGGGGGCCGGCGGGGGCTGCTCCCCACGTGGAGGGACCGAGGTGCCACCGGGCAGCACCGGGGTGACGGGCACAGGCCTCCCCAAGCACTGCGGGACTCCAGCACCACCCTACAGGTGCCCCCAACAACCCCCGTCACTATCGACGGCCATGCAATCCCCGTAATCCCGGCTAAAGCCGGCACCTTCCCGTGTAGCTAACAAGATCAATGAGGTTTCTAATTGGGTTTTAATTAAACCATCAATCTGCAACCGGTGACTCAATTACCAGCCCGGGCAGGAGCAGGTGGCCCCGGCCCTGTTGCACCCCGACACCGCGGCTGCTTCTCCCACGGGAACGCCGGCCGCGCTGCCGGGGCTCGGTGCCGCCCAGCGCCGTGACTCACGGGGCACGGCACGCTCTGCCCATGGGCACCCGCTCCTTCCAGAGCCGCGGCGAGCACCCGTGGATGGGGGGGGTGGCTGTGGTCCCCTGGGGACCAGCCTGGAGGGCAGAGCCATGGGGTGGGGGCTGGCTGAGCCCCCCAGCCAGCCTAGGGATGCCAGGGGTGGTGTCGTCGGCACTGTCCCCACATTCAGCCCCACAAGCAGGCACGGAACCGCCCCTGCTTGGGCACAACTGCCCCGCACCCCCACAGCACCTCCTGCTGGATGCCCCCAGACCCGCTGGTGCCTCCTGTTGTGGGTGACTCCATCCTCAGCCCTGCGGGTGCCAGCGGATGGGATGGGGGGATCTAGCCAGACACAGCTCCGGTGTTGGGGTCTGGCTGCTGCAGGGGAGCCCGGGCCCCTCCAGACCTGTTCTGCAGGGATGTGGTTCCAGTCCTGTGTGAGATGCTCCCCAGTGAGCCTGCTCCGCCTTGGGGCTTTCCAGAGCTCGCTCCAGCCCTCTCCAGAGCCCACTCCAACCCTCTCCAGAGCCCTCTCCCAGCCCTCACCGCCTGCGACGCAGTCTCGGCCAGATAAAAGCCACCTTTGAAGAGGTGAGCGTGGCGGCAGTGCCGGTGCTGGGGGGGCTGCGTGAGCTGGGGGCCTGCACACAGTGCCAGATGAGATAAATTATGGGGGGCTCACAAGTGGGCTCTGACCCCCGCACCACTGCCAGGGCACCCTGCGTACCCCATCTCACAGCACCCCCCCGCTCTGCCCCCTCCCTGGCACCCAGTGCCCTCAGTACGAGCATCCTCAGTCCCCACACCGGAGTCAGTGGCACAGCGTGGCACACCCCAGCCTGCTCTGGGGTGCTTCTTGGGGTACAGCAGTATGGGGAGCGCTGGCCACGTCTGTGTCCGTGAACAGGGACAAATTGCTGTCCCCATCTTGGCATCTGGAACACCCAGCAGGGAGGTAGCCTCCACCGGCACCAGCATGCCAGGGCCCAGCTCGGCTGGGGACACTCCAGGAACCCCTGACCCTGCTCAATGGGTCACCCCAGGGTCACAGGCCCCCCAGAAGTCAGTGCTGAGTGGACATGACTGTCCTGCACCTTTGTCCCACAACACCAGGCCTATTCCTGGCAGGACTGGGGAGTGGAGGGCAGGGACGAGTCCAGGGTCATCCCACACCCCCAGGGCTCACTGGCTGCCACCAGTGGAGGTGATGGGACAGATGGATGGAAGGCACAGCTGGACCAACAAACCAGGCCGAGCAGGAGCAGGATCTGAGGATCCCACCTTCACACCTCCCCTGGGCTTTGCCAACACACCCCAAACCCACAGCACAAGGGGTGCTCTGCCTGCTTGGTGACCCTTCCTGGCCTCCTGGCACCCACAGCCACTCCTTGCGTGGCCAGGGGGCTGAGCTGCCACCAGCCCCCTGCTTCCCAAGGCACCGTCGGGACCACAGTGGGGTCTATGGGGTTGCTCCCTGGGTTGCCCCTCATCCTGTTGTCCCACCGAGGGCAGCAACAGGGTACCCAGGGCAGCATGGCAGGAGATAAAATAAATTTCTGGGGTGCCAGGCACTGCCCTCAAGGAGTGGCCGCAGCCAGCAACCCCCTCCTCCCCAGAGAGCCCCGCAAGGCCGCGCTGGGCTTGTTTATGGCTCCACTTGCAGCAGGGTTGCTGGGATTTGCAGGCTGCGGCCCAGGGAGCCTAATTCCCCCCGTAATTTATCTAATCCAGACACTTTGCCGTGCGCCTATAATTGCGTCCGAGCTGCCGCACTGCCTAACAATAAATATCAGCTCCGGAGTCCCTGGGACACGGCTCTGCCGCAGCCGCCCCCACCGCGCCGCCCATGCCCTGAGCCGGACGCTCGCGGCCGCGCCAGACACGCCTGCGCAGGGGGTGCGGGCATCTGGCTGCGACACCCCCGGCTTGGCACGGCCCGGGCACCGCCGGCACCCCCTCCGCCCTGTCCCTCGAGAGGTGTCGGGGCAGCGGCAGGTCACGGTGGTGATGGGGTGGGGACCCTTGCTCGTGGAGAGATGAGGGTGGGAGTGGTCCCACCCGCCGATGTCGTGGCAATGTCACAGTGTGGGAACGAGACTGGGGGTGGGGGGGGGGGGGTCCGGGCAGAGCAGGGGGGTGCAGGCGGATGCCGAGCGTGGTGGGGCGAGCACAGCACCTCGCCATTGTGCTGCGCCTCGGCACGTCGCACACACGCACGATTTATGGGGCCCGAGCTTCCGCCTGGCGACACAATCTCAATGGCAGGGGAGGGGGCTGCCGGGGCTGCTCCCGCCCTGCACAAAGGGGTGTGGGATGGGGGGAGCCCAGGAGAGCCCCTGCACCGACGGGCATCAGGAGATGCTCTGGCTGCATGCTTGTCCCCGCCACACCCCTGGGCACTCGCACCAGCGAGGGACGGAGAGGTGGGCGATGGCAGTGGGCGCAGATTCCCGTGGAGGGGTCCGTGGACACACCACAGGCACGCAGCCCCCCCTTCCCGGGAGGGTCCAGCCCAGACCGTCCCCACGGCACATCCGCTCTCAGGTGTGGGTGCGCCGGCGAGGGCAGGGGCAGCCCCGGCGCAGGGCGTGAGGGAGGGGCTGAGCGTCCACGGCCACCGACCCCCGACTGCTCTGCTCCCGGTGCGACCCTCCGCTCTCACGCCCCACTGTCCCCGCAGCCCCGGGAGCCACCGCTGCCGACCCGGGGGTGTCACTGCTGCCGGTCCGAGGCGGTGGGGGGCGACAGGCACCTGTCGGGCCCCCCCACCTCCGCCGCGCCGCCGGTGCCGCTCCCGCACCCAGACATGCGAGGGGCGGGACTGGCGGGGGGAGCGGGACCCCTGCCCGCCCCGGCGCACCGGGAGGTGGATGCCTGCAGGAGCCAGACTCTTCCCGTTGCTCTCGGTGGGTCAGCGCTGGCGGGGGGGGCTCTGCCCCCAGCGCCCACGACCCCCTCGCGCCCGTGCCGGGAGCCGCCGAGCCCCACCCGGCAGCGCGGCCGCGGGGACACGAACGGGCCGGGCGGCTGCCCCCCTCCCGCCGCAGCCATCCCCGCCTCCGCGGGCAGGGCGAGGGGCACCGGGGGCACCGGCACCCGGGGCCCCGCAGCCCCGCCCGCACGAGGGCGCCGCGAGGAGACCGGCACCGGGGGTCCCGCAATCCCGGTGTCGCCCGCCGCCCCCCGCGCATCCTTCAACGCGATCCCCGCCGT
>NW_024581443.1:13059-26355 GCF_017639235.1 Corvus kubaryi
GGCTCGGACCGCGAGTCCCCGCGGGTGGAGACACCAGGGCCGGGTCCCAGGAGGACCAGGGGCCACCGGAATGTCACCAGGACCCCCGTGGGTGGGGGGGCACCTGTGTAAGGTCCTGTTGACATTGGGGTCTTACTGGGACCCCTGTGGGTGGAGGCACTCACCGGGCGATCCCACCGGGACCAGGTGTCACTGGGATCTCCATGGGATGCCCACAGGTGGGGGCATCAGAGCCAGGACCCACCGACATTGGGGTCTCCCTGGCTGGGAGCTTTGGGTCTGTGGGTCTGTGTTGCTGAGGGAGCTGTGGGTGGGGGCTCAGGACCCCAGAGGGTCCTCGTGCTGCTGCTGCTGCCAGTGCTGTGGGGGTCACACGTATTCACTGAGGGGTTTGGCTGCCCTGGAGGCACAGGAGTGGGGGGGAAGGTGTGTGCCCATGTGCCAGGACAGCCCGGGTACTGAGGAACACGGACGCAGTGCCAGGCTCTGCTGCCTGCCCTGACCTCCCTCAGGAGCCAGCACTTGGCCAAGTGCCCACCCACATGGCCAGGCCCTTGTTCTTCCCACACCCCAAGGGTTCGTGGGGTGGAGGTTCCTGGGGGGAGCTGCGGGGGCTATGGGTGCTCCCCTGCGTGCTGGTCCCTGCTGCCCATGAGGGGACCGAGCTGGGTGTCAGCTCCCACTGCCTGTCCCCAGCGAGATCCCTTAGCAACTGGCGTGCAGCACCTCCCGGCAGAGCCGAGTGCCAGGTGATCGGCACCCTGGCACACGTGTGCGCACACAGGCGTGCTCGCACCGGCGCGGGCACACGCAGCTCACCGGGCACACGCAGCTCGCCCCCAGCTCCCACGCGGGGCCACGCCGAGCGCGTGCACATCACCAGCGCCAGCCCGGCGGCCTCTGCCCCACCAGCAGTGCCGGCATCATGCATCACCTGGAGCTTTGGCAGCCTGAGGAGCTTGTGAATGAAACCAGGAGGCTCCCGAAACCGTGGCTGGGCTTGCTGAGCCGGCCTGAGCTGCTCCTGCCAAGAGCTATCTCGCTGGCGTGGTGAGTGTGGCCAGGGTGGTGCGGTGCCAAATATCATGTCCCCAAGTCCCCAGTGGGCCTGGTGACTCCCAGGCCTGGGCAAGTGCCACAGTGTAGGTGCCCCGATGCTGAGTCTTGGGGGGTCTCCTGGCTCCCCAAAGCTTTGGGAGGAGCTCTGTGGGAGGAGAGCCACCCCATTTCTTCTCAGGCTCCCTTTGGGCATGTGGATGCTGCCCCAGCCCATGGAGGGGGGACAAAGATGGTGATGGGCAGGGCCCGTGGTCTCACTCAGCACTGTGGGACACCCAATGCCCCAGCCCCCATTTCCCATCCATACTGGTGGTACTGGGAGTCCAAGCCCCCGCCGGGGCCCTGCTGGGAAGGGGGAGGGGGCCAGTGGAAGGGCCCGGAGGACCAAAAAAGCCTCTATTAATTATTCATCCGAAGAAGTGAAGTGAAGAAAACACAACACGTGGAAAAGGGCTCTGGCTGCCTGGGGGTGGGAGCGGGGGAGTGATGGGGGGGGCCACAGGGGCTGGGGCAGTGCAGTGCAGGGGTGCGGTGGCAGCAGCAGCGGTGGCATCCCGGGGTGCTGCACACCTCTGGGAGGACCCACAGCACCGCGCTGCCACCATGGAAACGCCTTGGCTCGGCAAACCCATGGCAACACCCACCTCCACATGGAAACCCCCCGCTCATGGCAACGCACGCACCGCCGTCAGCACCCGCACAACGCCGTGCTCGCCACGGGGGTCCCCCCCACCACGGCACGCCCCTGTGCGGGGCCACGGAGGGATGCACCTGGTGGGGACGAAGGGACCCGGGTGGCAGAACACAGCCCTGGAACATCACAGTGTGCACTCGTGCAGGTGCCAGCACCCACCAGGGATTACTCCTGGAACCAGCACAGAGAGGGGGCTTGGCTGGGTTTTGCCACAACGGGATACGGTGTCTGTGGTGGGATGGCCGGGGGACACGCCCAGGTGGCTTCGCTCTTGGAAGGACACGAGGCTTTGAGCTGTCCAGGAGAGCTGAGGCACGGAGCAGCCCTGGTTCCCTGCTCTTTCCATGCGCCTCTGTCTCCTCCACCCTGTGCCTGTCACACCGAGGACCGGCAGCTTTCGGCGTCAAAGTGGAGGGGAAAGCTTCCCACCTGCCATCCACGAGCACCGAGGGGCCAGAGCGCGTGCCCGGCGGGGCAGGGGACCCGCTTCACCCGCCTTGGTTAATATTTAACCGCGGCTTCCTGTGACAGAATGTCGCAACCGCAGAGCAGAGCCGGCATTCAATAAATCATCGCGCCGGGCTGGGAGCTGGGCTGGGGGAGTGGGGGGTGCAGCGCCCAGCCGAGCGAGAGGGGGAGCCGATAAATAATTCATTAAATAAATAAACATGGCGAGAGTGCGGGGAGGAGGCAGGAGTGTAACCAAGAAAGGGCTCGGTGAACGCGGGCATGAAATATTCACCAGCCACACCTACCAGGCCCCAACGCGCTGAGCTCAGGGCTCCCGACCCGCCCGCGGGAGCCAGGTGCAGGCACGTGTCCAGCCAGACACGGCAAGAACATGCCAGAGGCATGCAGGGCGGATGTCCTGGGTCGGGGAGCAGGGAGCTGGCAGTGCTGGCACGGCCATGTGGAGATGAACTGTCCTGGCTCCTGCCAGCTTCTCCTGGCAGCGTTTGGGACAGCTCCTCACAGCCCCATGCTGGTGTTTGGGCAGGGGTCTGTCCTGCCAGGCTGGCACGCCTGGGGCACGCTCAGCACACACCGTGTGCCCACCGGCTCCCAGCCCCGCTCCTCCCTGCCCCTTCCCTTTTACATCCCATGTCAGCCGTTAAATTTGAACGAAGCCTCACGGATGGTTGCGCTGCGCCGGCGCCTTGACGAGCACTGGGAGGGCACGGGGTCTGAACCTTCCCATTTCCCAGGGAGAGGGGGGAAGACCCAGCTCTGGAGGAATCCTGGGGGACATCCTGGGGCTGGGCTTGGGCATGCGTGGACACAGGGGAGGTGAAGATGGGTGGCCGTGCCACCAGCCACCAGGCAAACTCCCTGGTGAGCCACAGGTCCAGGCAGAGCAGCCTCTTCCCAGAGGGACCAGGCGTGAGCCCTGCTGCTCAGAGGGGCATGGGAGCGATTCGTTAATTAGCACCTCAGAGCCCTGAGTTAATTTACGTGGAGCTGGATTTTGTGGGCTTGCAGAGGAGGGTTAGCTGCCACCGCAGCACCGGCCACCAGTGAGGGAGCAGCGGTGCCAGGCGGCAGCGCCAGGGCCGTCAGAGGAAATCAGCTTCCTCTCGAAGCCGCTGGATGATGCCTTGCGTGGTTCCCAGCCCGGCGCTGGGGCTGCTCCCGCTGCCCGGCGGGAGGAAGCTGCAGGGTTCCTGCCCTGGGCGCCAGACGCCTGCTTGCCGGAACCCTGGCTCCAGCAGGCTCCGCTGTGCCAAATCTCACCCGCCCTGGGTGTGTGGGTACCCAGAGGTGCCGGGTGGGAGGTGAGAGCCACCAGCTCCTCATGGCTCCCACGGCCAGCAGCCACGTCCCGGCGGTGCTCCCAGGCAGAAGCAGGTCACGGCACGGTGCTGCACAGCCACGCACACTCCCACTTTAGCCCACGCTGGGCGCTGGGCTGGTGTGCCAGGCAGTGCCGCGGTCCCGTCTGTCCCTGTGCCACATCCCTTGTCCCAGCAGCCCACAGGCCGGCGGCGGAGGTTACCTGGCAGGAAGCGCCTGAGTCAGCAGCCGGCACCGGGTGACTCAGCCGGCTCCTCTCCTCGCCTCCCGCATGGCAACTCTCCCTCCTGGCCTCAAGATCACTCCAATATCATCGGCCGGTGGCAGCCCCGGCCTCGCTCCCAGCCCCTGCTGCTCTGACACGGCCACGGCACGGATGTGCTGGAGGGTGTGAGGGCCGTGCGGGGTGGGAGGCTTGGGCAGGGTGGGCATGGTGGGGGCTGGCACCTGGCCCCACTGCAGCCACAGCTCCCTGGGGAAGGGACAAGGACACAGAGATGGGTTTGTGGCTGCCAGCCCCAGCGCTTGGCTCCCCACTGGCCCTGGAACGTGCTCTGCTCATCCCAGCCATGCCACCCTGGTGTCCCCCGTGAAGTGTTGTGGTGTTTAAGTGACGTTAATCTGATGAAGGAGTGACAAGCAGCATCGATATCCTGCTCCCACCGTACAGAGATCACGCCACAATCGGCACCTGGGAGCACTGGCAGAGGTGGCAGTGAACCAGGAGGTGCCAGGCCAGGGGTGCCAGGGACAGATCCACAATGTGCTGTGCCCTAGGTTGTCCCCATTCTCCTGCCCTGACCCTGCAGGTGATGGTGCCAGGGGACCTGCAGTCCCTCAGGCCCAAACGAGGGCTGGGGATGGGCACAGGTGTCCTAGGCAGCAAAGGAGCCATCCTAGGAACCCCCAGCTGGCACTGAGCTTGGCAGTGTGGGGATGCTCTGGCTCTGCCCAGCAATGGGCCACCAGCACCGCCCACCTGCCCCTCGGGAACAGCCCATCCCCATCCATCCCAGGCAGGGGCTGCGGACACAGGTGACCATCCCCAGGGAGAGGGGCTGGGTGACACCGTGCCCCCGCCGTGCTGTGCCCTTGGTGCTGGGCAGAAGCGCAGGGAAACAAAGGAGCCGATAAGCTGGGGGGGGCAGGGGGGACTGGGGCTAAGCGTGCAGGCGCAGGAGATTTCAGGGCCTGAAATATTCATCAGGGCTGATGCGGCGCCTGCCGTCACGCCGGCCGTGAGCGATGGCACAGGGGGGCTTCAATAATGCATCGCTTGGAAATGGCTCATGAGAGGGGCTGGGGGCACAGCGAAAATGGGGGTCCCTCCACTGGCTGCGGTTGCCCCAGGCCTGTGCTGCTGGCCAGGTGACACTGCTGCTGGGTGCTGGACAGGGGACAGAGCAGGAGGTGCTGGTGGCACCACCAGGGACAGCCAGGAGAGCACCGAGAGGTGCTGGTGGGTGTGGGGTGCCCTGTGCTGCTGGCACCCACCACCCGAGGGGTGGCAGAGGACCCTGCGTGGGTGCAGTGTCCCTGCAGCCTGGCAGTGGGTGTCTGGTTGCTCCATCTGGGCTGGGTGGGGATGCCATGCCTGGGTGTGAGCACGGCCCCATGTCCCCCATGACGGGTGTTGTTGTCACAGCCACTTTGTGCTCCCGTGCTCAATAATTCAGTGCATCGATCTGCCTGTGCTGCACTTGCCTCTGGCCACAGCCTGGCCACACCAGCCAGTCCTGCCAGCTGCTGGGACTGGCCCGTCCCTGTCCTTGGGACTGCAGGGACCGGAGGAGCTGCCCAAGGCAGAGCAGAGAACACCAGCCCCGTGCCCAGTGGAGCCAGATGCTGGTCAGGCAGCACCAGGCTCTGCCATGGCTAACGAGCTCTTTGCCAGGGAAGCTCATTAGCCGCCTGAGGATCAAAGGAGCACAGGGCACATTGGTGGATGTGGGGAGCAGGGCCCGAGACGCTCCAGGGCTCCATCTCCACCATCCCCACAGCATCCTCCCAGCGGACACGTGCCCAGAGAGGCCGGACGGCAGCGCAGGTGGGGTGAGCCTGGTGACACCCCAGGCACAGAGCCCCTCAGCATCCACTCTGGCACCCTTGGGAGGTGCTGCCCTGGTGGGCACCTGCCCCAGCCTCTGCCCTCACTGTCTGGCTGCCCTGGAGATGGGGGCACAGTGTGCTGGGTGGTGACCCATGTCATTTGCACTCATTGAAGTCCTAATCATTCTCCTCAGGGATCCAGAGATTGTCCCAGAACGGGAACCATGCAGGCCCTCAGTCTGCAGCAGGTCCAAGCAGTGCCAGCAGCAAGGGCAGCTCCGGCCCATCCCTGTTCTGGCACAGCAGGATTATTGTCCAGCAGGATTACATCAGACTGGGGATGCACTCCAGCATGTGCAAGGGCACAGGCATGACAGGACAGATGGACACAGGCACGGACAAACAGCCACCCTGGCCCAGAATGGTGATGGCACAGGCAGCATCTGTGCCGACACCCCTGCATGTGCACACCCCCCAGTGCCAGGCTGTCTCCCACCCCAGTGACCCTCCCTGCCACACTGACTGCCACCCTGGGCCTAACATCAGTGCGGACATTGTGTGGACACAAACATCAGTGCCTGCTGCTCCCACCTGGCAGCTGGGACCGGCCAGCTGCTCGCCCAGCCCCCCGGGATGCGGGTGGGATGCGACAGCCCCTGCACGCCTGTGCGGCGCCAGCACCAGCCCGGTGCCCGCACCCTCATTGCTATGGCAGGAGCGGGCTCGGTGCGTGCAGCTCCGGTTAATTAAGCGGCGCGGGCCAGCTCCCTCCAAGCCCCCGCTGAGTGTTTTGCTAAATTATAACCTTGACGATGCGCATCATCAGGCGGCTGCTGGGGAACAGCCGCTCTGGCCCCCACACCCTGTGCTCAGCACTGGTGTGGTGGTGTGGAGCTGCCCGGCCGCGGTGCCATCAGGCCGGGGTGGCATCACGAAGAGGTGACATCCCTCAGAGTGTCCGTGACCACCGGGTAACGAGGGAGCCGGTCCGAGGTGGGTGATGGGCTCCGTGGTGTGGCCTCAGAGTCCTGGGGAGCCTGCGGCCAGTGCCTGGTGTCCAGTGCATCGTGCCCAATGTCCAGCACCCCCAGTGCCCTGCTCCTCAGGGCTCAGCATGTGTGTCCCCTCAGCACACGTGTCCCCTCGGCATGTCGAGCCAGTGGCCCCGTTTCCATGGTGACACGGAGCCATTTCCCATCTCCGGGATGCTCTCGACAGCTCTCGGGTGGGCGCTGCCGCCGTTGCCCTTCGCCCATGGGAAACCGGCAGGGATGGGCCCCACCGCCCTGGGCGGCCGCGCTCCTCGCTTTCAGCCCTCGGGGCGGGGCACCGTGCCCATGTCCGCTGCGTGTCCTGGGGCTGCCCCGGCACGGCTGCAGTGCCTGACCTTATCCTCACCCCGGGGTGATGAGGGGAGTTTGGGGTACGCTGAAGCCCGTGCCATGGCAGGGTTGGGTGGGGGGACCCCGGCAGCGTGGCCGGGTGAGGGATCTGGTGCCAGGAGCAGAAGCTGCTGGGAACACCACGGAGCTCAGGGACTGTGCCCAGGCTCATCCTGGTGCCACGGTGCATCCAAGGTCCCTGTCCTGACAGTGAGCCGGGGCATGGTGTGGGCATGGCCATGCTGTGTCCCCCCCGATTGCCCGCTGCGGCTCCCAGCCCCTGGCACGACACGGCTCTTTATCCCGCTCTCCATCTCAGTGCTGCCTATTACCATTTCCCATCACTTGCTATTCCAGGTGATAAATTTTTCCTTCCCAGTTTCTGAAGGTTTAACTCCCACCCACCGGGGGCACCCGACTTCCTCACCCCACACTCCTCCCCATGGCACCCCAGCATCCCCGCTGGTGTGTGTGGCACTGGGTGGGGGGGGTGGTGTAGGGGCGGCCCCGAGGCAGGGGGATGGCGAGACAGAAGGGATGGGCTAATGGAGCCCATTCCTTGAATAGATTCAATTTCTGCCGCGGCGGCTGCGGGGTGCGGAGCCATCAATTGGATTCAGGGGATGGGGAATCTGATTTGGAGCGGCCGCGCCATCAATTAGCCGTTATTGATGGCATTGCTCATTGGAAGTCGATGGGATTTGAAGCTGGTGGCAGCTCCCGCATACCAAACAACGCCGGCTCAAGGACAGGACCCTGCTGTGCCCAGATCCAGCGCCCAGACCCAGACCACCCACCCACCCGCCCTTGGCCTTGTCTGAGAATCCCTGGGGATCTGGGGAAGAGGTGGTGCAATGGGCAGCCCCCCCTGGAATCCCTGCCTGGGTTCCCACAAGGCACAGCCCACCAAGATCCCTGCATGGGGGTCCTGCGGGGCACAGTTGTGCCCCAGCATCTTTGCATGGGGGTCCTTTGGGGGATGCCCCCACCCAGCATCCCCACATGGGGATCCCACAGGGCACAGCACCCCAGAATCCCTGCATGGGGGCCCTAAAGAGCACAGCCCCTCAGCATCCCTGCGTGGGGGTCCCACAGGGCATGGTTGTCCCCTGGAATCCCTGCAGGGGGGTCCCACAGGGTACAGCCCCTGATCATCCCTGCAGGGGGGTCCCACAAGTCACCATCACCCCTGGCATCCCCACACGCTGGTCCTGCAGGCACCATTGCCCCCCAGCGTCCCCACAGGTGGGCACTTTGGGGTTGCCCCCACCCAGCACCCTACAGGGGGGTCCCTTGGTTTGATGTCCCCCAGATGGTTTCACCCCCTCCTGGTGGGAGGGGCCCACAGGACCCGCATGCCCCCCTCTGCACTGGGCAGTCCATGGGGATGGGGTACCCCTCCCTGCGGGGCTGGGGTACAGGATGGGGTACAGGATGGGGTGCAGGACGGGGTGCAGGGTGCAGTGGGGGAAGGGCAGGCAGCAGAGTGGGGGGAGGGGAGCGGCACAGTCGATGCTTTCGCTCAGCCTCTTGCCAAGCAGCTTCTTTCTCCCAGAAGCCATAAAACCTGTCTGACGTGCCCGGCACCACTGCGGCAGGCGGCCGGCAATGCCTGCGCGGCGAGGGGCTGGGGGGCCCTGCTGCGCGCAGCCCCGGGGGGAGTTGGGCACCTCTTGAGCCCCCCAGGAGGACAAGTGGGGGGCTGCACTCATGGGATAGGGGACCAAGAGCCTCAGGGAACTCTCCTGCCAGTTGGCAAGCCTGGGGCACGTGGCTGCGCCGGAGCCACGACTGACAGGGATTCGGTGGTGCCATGGGATCGGCCCCCGCAGCAGCCTGGGCGCCTGGTTGGGAAGGGGGAACCCTGAAGCTCCCCACAGCCCCCCATGTCAGGGGTGCAGATGGAGAGATGGACAGGGAGTGGCTGCTCTGAGGACACCCCAACCACACCCAAGAGTGGCAAGAGGGACCAGGGTGCCTGGCTGGGGGCCTTGGGTCAGTGACCCCCAAGTCCATTGCCCCCTCACCCCCTGTCCCAGTGCTCATCCCACCGCCAGGTGTTAATTACCAGCAGCTCGTCTGTAATTAAAGCTCTCCGGTGACAGGAGCTGATGACTCAATATCAAACTGCTGCAATTAAGCCCTTGGCCATAAAGGCTGTGCAGGGAGCGAGGGGCAGGGACCCCCCTGGAGGAGCCGCCCTGGCACCGGTGCGGGGATGGGGGGCACGGGCAGGGGGATGGCGGGGGGGCCGCACAGCCGGGGCGCAGCGATCTTGCAAATACTGTATTGCTCAGTCACTACCAGGGGTTAAAACCAAACCGAGGGCACGGAGGAAGGCGTCTTCCCAGAAGACAGATCAGCGTGTCCTCGCCGGAGGAGGACACGGCAGCGGCGGATGCCACCATCGGAGCTGCTGCCCCGCTCCGGGGTTGGGGGTCCCTGGGCCCCAGGGGCGGGGGGTCCGTGGGGAAAGGCACGAGATGAGGTGATGGCCGTGGGGCAGAGCAGGCGTTCGCTGAGGGGAGCCCAGCACCGGGGCAGGTGGCCGGCGGGGCAGTGCCAGGGTGCGGCAATCCCAGCGTGCGGTGATGCTGACTCGCGGCGATCCCGACGTGCGGCGATGCCGGTGGCAAGCGATGGCCCTGGGAGAGAGAGAGCCCCGGCTAGGGATGCTTCAGGGCAGCGGGCGGGTGTTCACCCACTGCCCTGGAGCCCCCGCTACCCCTCACCTTCCAGCCCGGAGCTCCCGGCTCAGCTCGGCTTTGCGGAGGTCCGGCAGGTGGGTCATGGCCTGGGGCTGCCCCACGGGCTTGTGGGGGGTGGCTGTGAGGAAGAGTCTGGAAGCGGCGTTGGGGCAGAGGAGCCCATCCCCCCGCCACGGGCAGCGCCGGGGTCAGATCCAGAGCAGGGCCAGGAGCACGAGCGCCAGGCACGGGGTGCAGGGCTGTGATGGGACCGCGGTGTCCCGGGCAGGCACCACATCTGCCAGGGCAGAAGCAGTGGTCAGTGCGAGCCGGTCCCCGGCCTCCCAGCTCCCCCACCCCCCCATACTCACCCTCGGGGCCCCCGCGCCCTCGGGGCTGCGAATTGGGCACCTCTGTCACCGGCTCTGGCGCTGAAAAAACCCCACGGTTGTCAGGGATCGGCTCCCCTGGCTTACCTGGAGCCGCCCCCGAGGCTCCGGTACCCCCCAGTGGGGACTGGCCTGCCCCTTGGGGAGCCCCCAAGCTTTGGGGCACAGCCCCCCCCAGCCGGACTCACTGGTGCCTCGGCAGCAGACGGTGACGCGCAGCTTCAGGCATCGCCCGGCGCTCTCGGGGCTGGGGACGGCTGGGCAGGGGGGGTCAGCGGGGACCGTCCGGCGCGGCCCCCCCGGGACCCCCGACGGCGGCTCAGCGCGGGCCGGGGGCGCCCCCTCCCGGCGGAACGCGGGGACGGCGCCCCCAGCCCGGAGCGCCCAGAGCCCACCCCGCACCCCGAACCGGGGGCACCCCGACCCCTCGAGCACCACCCTGGGGCATCCGGACACCCCCTTCACCCCACCTCCCCATGCACCCCCCACGCCAGGGCATCCAGACCCCACCCGTGCACCCTGAGCCCTTGTGCCCCCCTCCAGGGGCATCCAGAAACCCCTTTAACCCCGATCCATTTGTGCCCCCCTCCAGGGGCATCCAAAACCCCTCGGCACGCCACACCCCCAATGAATCCCCCACCCCAGGGCATCCAGACACCCACTGCATCCCTATCCCTTTGTGCCCCCACCCTTGGGACATCCAGAGCCCCCTGCACCTCAACCCTGGCATCATCCAGAACCCCCGTGTTCCCCTTAACCTCACTGACATCCTGGATGTACCCTGACCCCCCCATGTGCCCTAAACTCGCTTCCGTGGGGACCCTGGTGAGACCCAACCCTGGGGAGCTGCACTCAAGACTCCTGACATGTTCTGACCCCGGGGACTGCACCCAGGTCCTCAGCGTGCTGTGGCCGCAGTGCAGCCCCCGCGGCACCCCGAGGGGACTCACAGATGTAGTAGTAGGTCTCCCCCGGCTGGAACTCGAAGCCGAGTGAGAAAGGGGTGAAACGCTGGATCTTCTCAGAGAAGCGAACGGGCCCGAAGGGCGCCCGGGGCCGGTTGCACTCCCAGCGCTTGAAGGCGCCGGGGGTCTCGTAGCAGCCGCGATAGCCCTCCCGGTCCACCATGAAGAGCGTGAAGGTCTCTGCCCGGCCGGCGGGCACCGCACCCTCGTAGTGCGGGCAGTAGATGTCCAGGTAGTCATTGATGGCCACCTGGATGGAGTAGTCGTCCCGCAGGAACCTGCCGGGCAGGACGAGCCGGGAAGCTGGGGGTCCGCTGGGAGGGGTACCCTGCTGCCTCCTGCCCCAGCGGAGCAGGGAGCCGGGCTTTTCCCTAAACCACCGACCGGACACCGCCCGCGCCACGCAGCCAGGCATCAGCTCAGATTAGCCGCAGGCCGCTGGAGCTGAATGGGCTCGGCCACCGCGGCCGGGGGGGGTGGTACAGCCACGCTGCCCAGGCACAAAGCCCCTCGCCCCAGGCACCCGCCTCGCCGCTGATCGGACATGACACGCCGGTGGGGGGGCCGTGCGGCGGGACGCTCCCGCCCCGTCACGGTGCTGGCAGGGGGTGGCAGCCGGGGCAGGAAGCACGGGATGGGCTCCGGTGGCGGGGCGGGCAGGGGATGGGGCCCACCCCAGGTACAGGCGCAGCAGCGGGGATGCCATGAGCTCATGGTTGTGCCGACAGCAAGTGCGGCCAGGGTGGAGCAGCCGTGCGGGCACACACACGTGCACACACGTGCACACACAAGAACATGCACACGCGTGTGCACATGCTGGGTCCTGAGCGTCTGGACCGGACGATGGGAAAGAGGGGCTGGCAGGGAGACCTCAGCCCCCATGCTGGCCCCGGTGCAGCCGGTGTCCACAGACGGTGCAGAGTCCCAGCAGAGACCAGAACATTCATCAGCAGGATGGCAGCACTGGCAAGGGCGGGGGGCTTGAGCCCCTGACCCCCCACTCAGGCTGGGGGCTCCTTGAGGGCAGGATGGAGCACAGACTCCTGCTGACTCAGAGCATCCCACGGGCGACGCTGGCTGGGACGGGCCTGGGCAGGGCCAAGGGCTGGGGGGACGGGGCCCTGCCTGACCCAGCAGAGGGGCACAGAGTCCCTTTTCCTGGGGCACCCATGGGTAGGGGGGTCCCACCTTTCCCATTCGCAGGATGGGAGCAAGGCAGCACCTGTACCCCCTGCCCATCCTGTGCCCGTCTGCCCCAGTCCAGCAGGCCCAGAGCACAGGACCTCCAGGGGGGAGGCTCCAGGATCCTGACCCTGCCCCCTGCTCCCTGAGCAGCCCTGAGCTGGGAAATACCTAAAATGGAGGAGGTTGGGAAGAGGGATGGAGCCAGTCCCCGGCCCGTTGGTGACGGCAAAGCTCATAGGCAGCACCAATGGCAGGGTGTGGGCTGGAGTAGCCTCCACCAGAGGGGACACCCGCCATGGGAACCCACAGCCCCGAGAGTGCCACCCACCAGCTTGATGCCACCAGAGGATGCCCAGAGTTCAGTGCTACCAAGGGCATTCAGGCTCAGCACAGGTGGGTACCTCCAGGAAATTGGCAGCACCAGGATTGCCCACCAGCTTGGTGCCACCAGGGGCTTGGTGCCACCAGGAGTGCCCACTGGCTTGGTGCCACTAGGGCTGCCCACTGGCGTGGGAACACCCAGAGCTTGGTGTCACTGAGGGAGACTCACGTGTTGGATGCCACCCGGGGCTCAGTGCCACCAGCAGTGCCTGGGGCTAAGCACCACCCAGGTGTGCTCGCTGTCCCGGTGGCACCCAGGGATGCCCAGTGACTCGGTATCACTGGGGGTGCTCAGCGGTTCAGTGCCCCCCCATGGGCACCCGGGGCTCGGTACCAGCTGGGGCACTCACCGCTCTGCCGCCCGGGGCTCGGTGCTACCGGGGGTGCCCGGTGGCTCGGTGCTCCTCAGAGCTCAGCACCCCCAGGGGTTCTCACCCGCTCGACAACGCCCAGGGCTGCCCGGTGGCTCGGTACCACCGGGGCTCGGTACCATCGGGAGGTACCACCCGGGGCTCGGTGCCGGTGGGGATGCCCGGGGACTCGGCACACCGGGGGACGCTCGTCTGCTCAGCACTACCTGGGGGCTCGGTGCTGTCGGGGATGCCCGGAGGCTCGGTCCCACCGGGAGGTGCTCCCCGTCTCAGTCTCACCCATGGGCGCCCGGTGGCTCGGTGCCCGGCAGCCCCGCCCCCCCGGAGCCCACCGCCCGCCGCC
>NW_024581443.1:26755-34524 GCF_017639235.1 Corvus kubaryi
GGGGGGCGGCGGGCGGGGCGGCCCGGCGAGGCTCGGCACGGCCCGGCCCGCCCCGACAACTTCGGGCCAATCCCGCCGCGCCGCCGCCCGGCAACTTCACCGAGTGCCATTAACCCTTGGCGGGCGGCACCGGCACCCACCGGCACCGGCATCGAGACCGGTAACTCCCCACCGGCCGGTACCGGCGGCATCCAGCGACACCAGGACCGGCACCGGCAGCCACGCCCCAGTCCGGCACCTCCTGGTATCGCCAACATCCACCGGGACCGGTATCCCTGGCAACTCCCCGGTACCTCTCCCAGTCCGACACCGACCCGGTACTGTGAATATCTACCGGCACCGGGACCAACACTGCCCGGGCACCTGGGATCAGCAACCCCGGCAACAGCATCCCTGGCACCGGCACCGACCAACACCTCCGGCATCCACCGGCACCGCCCCTGGGACCGGCAGCTCCGGCCCAATCCGGTTCCCTGGCAAACCCCACCCCAGCCCGGCACCGCCCCAGGACCGGCACCAGCAGCAGCGGTTGCCCCCCGCGCCCACCTTCCTGCCCTTGTCGGGCATCGGCATCCACCGGCACCGACACCAGCTGGGCCCTGCGGGGCCCGGGGATGGGGACACCGGTCCGTGCACACGGGGCAGCTCTCGCACACGCGTGTGCCTGGGCCCACCAGGCAGCTCCTGCCCACGGGCGTCTGTGCCCACGAGCAGCTCTTGCACACGCGTAACCACGCACACAGGCCAGTTCTTGCACATGCATGTGCCCATGTTCGTGGCAGCTGCTGCCCACGTGTGTCCCTGCCCACCAGGCAGCTCTTGCACACGCGTGTGCCCTCAGAGCAGCTCCTGTAGACACACGTGCTCATGTGTGGCATCTCTGTCCCTGCCCACCAGGCAGTTCTTGCACACGCACGTGTCCCTGTGTGCAGCAGCTCCTGCCCATACGTGTGCCTGTGTTTATAACAACCTTGTACATGCACGTGTCCCTGTGTGCAGCAGCTCCTGCCCATGTGTGTGCCCATGTGTGTAACAGTCTTGCACACGCACATGTCCATGCGCATGGCAGCCCCTTTTCACACACATCCCTGCCCACAGAGCAGCCCCTGCACACACGTGTGTTCGTGTGTTCAGCCTCTGCACACATCCATGTCCCTGCCCACCAGGCAGGTCTTGCACATTTGTGTGCCCAAGCGTGTGATGGCTCACACGTGTTCCTGCTCACATCTGTGCCCACGCAGAGCAGCTCTTGCACACGCGTGCCTGTGTGTGAGGCCGCTCCTGTTCAGGTGTGGGTCCCCGCCCTTAGAGCAGCTCCTGCACACGCATGTGATGAGCACACAGGGCAGCTCTTGCACACACACGTACCTGTGGCCTAGCAGGCAGCTTGCACACACATATCCCTGCCGACAAAACAGCTCCTGCACCCAAGTGTGTGGCAGCTCCTGCCCGTGCACACAGGACAGCTCCTGCACACGTGTGTGTCCAAACCCATAGGGCAGCTCTTGCACGCACACGTGCCCACGTGTGTGGCAGCTCCTTCCCCTGCATCTTCAAGCCCAGAAAGCAGTTCCTGCACATGTGTGTGCCCATGTTTGGGACAGCTTCTGCCCACGAGTGTGCCTGAGCCCACGGGCCAGCTCTTGCACACACGTGTCCGTATTTGTGGCAGCCCCTCCTCACTCGTGTGTCCATGCACACAGGGCAGCTTTTGCACACACACACACACACACACACACACGTGCCCACGCAGACTGAACAGCTCTTGCACACCTTTGTGCCCATGTTCGTGGAAGCCCTGTGAATACAGAGAAGCCCCTGCACACGTTACTGCCCACCAGGCAGCTCTTGCACACGCGTGTGCCCCTGCGTGTGGCAGCTCCCGCTCACGCGTCCCTGCCCCCCGGGCAGCTCTTGCGCACGCGTGCACACAAACCCCTAGGGCAGCTCTTGCACACGCGTGTGCCCATCCGCACGGCAGCCCCGTGCCCCTAGGGCAGCTCTTGCACACACACGTGCCCACGTGCGTGTCGCCCCGTGTCCCCTGGCCCCGTGTCCCCTCGCCCCGTGTCCCCTGGCCCCGCCCCGTGCCCACGTGGCCCCTCGGGACACCGCCCCCCCCCCCGGTGCAGCTGCGTGCAGTCCCCGCCAGGGGGCGGAGGCGCTCGGGAGCCCCTTCCGGCGCGGGGCCTGCCGGGAGTTGTAGTTCCGCCCCGCTCCCCCCCGGTGCCGGTCGCGGTGCCCCGGTGCCGGTCGCGGTGCCCCGGTGCCGGTGCGGCGGAGGCAGCGTAGAGGAGGCTCACAGCCCCTTTATTGACGTGGCGCGAGGAAACGCGGGCGGCGGGGCCCGGCGGGGCTCGGCCTTCCCCGCGGATCCAGCGCTGCTCGCGGCTCAGGCCTCTGGCAGGGCCGGGGCGGGCCTGGGGAGAGAAGGGGGGGCGATGGGGTGAGGGTGGGGTCCGCACAGCTTCCCCCTGCAGCTGCCCCCGTCCCCTGCTCTGGATCCCCACCCTAACCCCCTCCTTTCTCTTCTCCCGTCCGGTTCTGGCCCCTCATTTCTCCTGGCTACCCCCTCTCCCCCACCTGCACTCCCCTCTGGCCTCTGCAGGCCCCCATCCTGGCACCCCACAGCCCCCCCTCAGCCCCTAAAAACCCCCCTTGGACCTCCCAGCCCTGTCCTGTCCCCCCCTGCTCACCTGGCAGGAATCACGGTGACATAGGGGTGCCCAGGGGGGGTCTCGCTGCGGGGCAGCGAAGGGCCCGGGGGGTCCGAGGGCAGCGGCCGCTGTGGTGGGGGGGGCTTGGCTGGACCTGGGGGCTGCAAGGGGACGGGGGTGTCAAGGCTGGGTCACGGGCCGACCCCCCGATGGCCTCAGAGGGTGGGAATTGGCCTCCTGCCCCACACGCAGGTGCTGCTGCCGTTACCTGAGCGCTCAGCAGCACCGGGTCTGCAGGCAGCGGGCGTGTGGGGGGGGGTGGCCTGTCCGAGGGGGGGGCCTGGGCAGAGAGAGAGGGACAGTGAGACAGCAGGGGGACAGTGGGGGGCACGGGAACCAGCCTCCCGCTGGGCAGGAGGGGTTTTGGGGACACCCGTGTCACAGAAGTCCCTGAGAGCTGGAGCACAGCCAGACATGCAGCGGGTCCAGGGTGGGCTGAGGGATCCCCCACCCTGCCTGGGCGTTACCTTGGGCACAGGGTCCGGCGGGAGAGGCCGGGAGGGCGGATCAGGCCGGGCCGAGCCGAGGGCAGCCGGCTGCGGAGAGAGGGAGAGGGGGGACAAGCCATGCAGCATGCGGAGACCCCCCTCCCGCCAGGCAGAGACAGAGACCCCCCCCTCAGTGCACAGCTCTGGGGCCCAGCCCTGGCTGGGACGGGCACCAATCCCAGTGAGCGGCCGGTCGTGCCAAGTGGCCGTGCCAGGCTGCTCCGGGTGCCAAGGAGTGGGATCCCACGCGTGGGATGCTCTGCTGAGCTGGCACCCAGGACCAGAGCGAACTTGGCACCGCTGCCCCCAGCACCCCCATCCTCACCTTGCTGCCGTGCATGACCTGCAGCTCCGTGACCTGATGCCACTGCGGGGGCCGGGGACGCGCGGGGGGACCTTGGTTGCTGCCCGAGCGGGTCTCTGGCTGTGAGATCCTGCAGGGAAGAGGCAGGATGAGACCCTGCTCGCTCCGGGCACTCGGGGGGCCCCGCACGGCAACCGAGCGACACCGACACCAGCAGAAGCCCAAGAGAAACGAACCCCTTGGCGCTGGAAGATGCGACACCCCGCACCCCGGGGCTGCCCCACACCCCACGGGCACTGCCAGGGGAAGAGCGCAGCACCGGAGGCCTTGCGAAGCAGGACAGCTCGGGGACAGCCCCACGCCCGGGCGCCGGCGGTGACGTTACCCGCTCCAGCCGTCTGCGGCTCCGGGACCCAGGAACCGCACCCGGGTCTCAGCACTGTGGGGAGAAGAGTGGGGGGCTCAGCTGGGGCTGGGGGGCAGCAGCGGGAGGAGCCGCGGGGACGTGGGGCGGCAGTGCAGGACGGGGCCGTGACCTGTGCTGGGGACACACGTGCACACGGATGGTCACTCTGCGGGGACACGCGTGCACAGCGCTCGGGCGGCCACCACGGGGGACAGGTGTGGGTGTGTGCGTGCACACACGCACCCCACTGCTACACACACACGTGCTCACACGCAGGTGGCTCTGGTGCCTGCCACGGCACACGCATGCAGAGCTGTGTGTGCCACCTGTGCGTCACAGCACACGTGAGCAGAGCTGAGCATGCCACTCATGCGCCACGGCGCACACATGCAGAGGGGTGTGTGCCACCTGCGTGCCTTGACAAACACATGCAGAGGCGAGCATGCCATCTGCATGACATGGCACACATGCAGAGAGGTGTGTGCCACCTGTGTGCCTTGACACACACACATGCAGAGGCGAGCATGCCATCTGCATGACACGGCACACATGCAGAGGGGTGTGTGCCACCTGCACGTCACAGCACACGCATGTAGAGGTGAGCATGGCACCTGTGTGTCACGGCACACACATGCAGAGGTGAGCGTGGCACCCATGTGCCACCCGTGTGCCTCGGCACACGCATGCAGAGGCGAGCGTGACAACACCCACGTGCCCCCCACATGCCCCCTGTCCCTGGTACCTGTACTGGCAGGAGGTGCCCTTGCCAAGCTGGCAGAGGTGCTTGTGCAGGCCGGCGCGGCGGGCGCGGCACAGCCCCAGCGCCAGCGCCAGCCCCAGCAGCGCGCTCAACAGCAGGGCCGTGGGCAGGGCGCTTCCCCCTGCGGGAAAGCAGCACGTCAGCCCCCGCCGTGCCCATCACCCCCCCCGACACCCGCACAAAGCCCCATTCTCTGCGCTCGCCTTGGCCCTCACCTCGCTCGAGGCCGGCAGGGCCGCTGTCCTCGCTGCCCCCCACGCCGGGGCTGTCGCAGGTTGGGGGGGCCCAGCCCCGCTCACAGTGGCAGTGCCCGTGGTTGTTACACACCTGCATGGGTGACACCGGCCAAGCTCAGCCCCTGAGGGGCAGGTCCCCACTGCCAGCGCCCACCCCTCAGCCCCACACTCACCCCATGCCCATGGCAGTTGCTCTGGCACTGCTGGTCACCCAGCACGGAGATGTCCTGGCACCGGTGCTGGAGGCACATCTGTGGGGGATGGGGTGTCAGCACTGTGAGAGCCCCTGCTCCCTTCCCTGTTGCCCCACTGCTCACCTTCCCAGGGCCACAGGTGGTGCCGGGCAGCACCATGGCCGCATCGGTCACATCCTCGTCCCCAGGCACGGGTGTCCCCTGGCAGGACCCTTCCGGTCTGTCCCCACGGGTGCTGCCGCGCTGGCACTGCAGCATCCCACAGCTGGTGTCCCTGCAGGGACAGTGGGGTCAGGGCAGTGGGCACGGCAAGGGGGACATGGAGAAGGATCGGGACATCACTCACTGCTGGCCGCAGGTGACATAGGAGCCATTGGGGAGCTGCCCGCAGTGCCCATGCTCATCTCCTCTTGTGTTCAGGGTGGCCATGCAGGAGCTGGAGACAGGACTGGCACCTGCAGTGGGGGCAGAGACCCTCAGCATCGCTACCTATCCCCCAGCACCCCACCCCGGCCCTGCTGTACCTGGCCCCAGCAGCTGCTGGCACTGCCCCTCGTAGGTGGCACAGGCGCCGCTGTAGCAGCGCGCCCGCCCGCCGGCGCAGGGCTGCCCGTCCTGCAGGAACGTGTCAGGGGGGCAGCGCGGCGAGACCCCGTCACAGAACTCGGGCAGGTCGCACTCGCCCAGCCGCTCCCGACACACGTGTCCAGCACGGCGCAGCTGTGGGGGGACGTGGTCAGATAAACAGGGTGACCCGCCCACCACGGGGTGTGCCCACGGCATGGGTGCCCATCCCCACGCACCTGGCAGTCCTGGCAGCAGGTGTCCTCGGTAGCACACACGGCCCCTGGCATCAGCTGGCAGGAGCTGCTGTTGCAGCAAGGATCGGTGCACTCCTGTGTTGGGGGGGCTGCAGTCAGCGGGTGCCACCAGCACCCAGCACTGGGCACTGGAAACCACCTTGCCAGCCCCAGACGTCCCTTGGCAGAGCCACGGAGAAAGGGGGTGGCTTTGGGGCTTTAGGCCCGCCCAGAGCTCCCCGTACCACGCTGAGGCCACAGTCGCATTCCTCGCCCAGCTCCACGAAGTGGTTCCCGCAGGTGGGGCTCCCAGTCAGGAGCTGGGGCTTGGGGACGTTGGAGAGGCACCAGCCCTGGCCCTGCTGCAGGCTGCGCTCCAGGTCCTGCCGGCTGCAGTTGCTGAAGCTCAAGCCAGGCGTCAACCTGCAAAGCCAGGAAGGGGCCTGTGAGGTGGGGAAGGGGCTTGGCCCCGGCCCCCCGAAGGCCTGCCCACTGCCCTCACCCCGTAGGCGGTGCCATGATGCAGCCGCGGTCGTGCTGGAGGTCGCTGCAGTGGCAGAGGCGCCCGCTGCTGTCGTGGCGCATGCCCAGGTTGTGCCCCAGCTGATGGGCCACGGTGGAGGCGATGACAAGGACACTGACGGAGTGGTCCTGTAGGACAGTAGGGTCAGGGAGGGCAGGTGGTGGGAGAATGGGGTGAGGGGACAGAGGTACTGACCATGCTGACCCCCCCGGAGCGTGAGGGGGAACACATGGAGGCTTGAGTGGACATCCCCACTGAGACATCATCAAAGCGGGCACCCCTGGGGAGAGAGCACAGGGGGTTGGGGGAGCTGCTGTGGCCTTGTCCCTCTGTCCCCACCCTGTCCCCCACTCACGTCAGGAGCTGGGCATTGTCGTGGGGCAGCCGGGGCAGCAGCTCCTCCTGGCGCCAGCGCAGGAACCGCTCCAGCACTGCCCGGGCACTGCTGCCCACCGCGATCTTGTCACCCTCGCTCCAGACCTCCACCGCCAGCAGGGCCACCCGCACTCCCAGCGGGCGGAAGAACTGCGGGGGCACAGAGGAGTCAGAGCCCCCCCAACACTGCAGCGGCAAGGGCACAGCCGGGCACTGGGCTGGGACGGACAGACCCGACGGTCACTCACCACATCCACCTGGTTGGCGACTTCCAGGGTCCGGGTGTGAACACGCTGTAGGGTGGGGTAATTCTGGAACTGGGGAAACAGGGAGGGGGGTCAGAGGGGTGGCTGGGGAAAGGGCAGCCCCTGTTCTGGGGACACTGCCCAGCACTCACCGCAGCGTGGTCCACCACCATCACCAGCTCCACAAAGCGCTGCTCTGCCGCTGCCCGCTTGCCCTGGGGGCAGAGGGGGATCAGAGTGCTGATATGGGGACACTCTCTGTGGGGCAAGACCCCTGAGTGACCTACCCGCTGTGGCCAGAGGGGCTCTGTTGCCTCTGCCCCAGGGCGAGGGCCCTGCCCGCAGCTCTGTGGCTCCACCCGCAGACGGGACGCCACGTGTTGCCCTGGTGGGCTGCTGGTGTCTGGCTCCAGTGCGTAGCTCCTGGTCTCTGACAGCCAGAGGTGGCCGCTGGGGAAGGACAGAGGAGCTGGGATATGGAGCCCGTCCCATCACCAGCACAGTGGGAGTGGGCTCATGGACCACTGCCCTCGGGGCTCACCTGACTCCAGCACATGCACAGAGGTTGGCCCAGGAGCCAGGGAAGCCCTGCACTGTCCCCTGGTAGCAGCAGTGCTCCTGCAGCAGAGAAGGGGGCTCAGGATCCAGCCACAAGCTGGGGTCCCCCTGGGGAACAGGGATAGCTTGGGGACACCACCGGTGACAGCTGTGCCCCAGGCCA
>NW_024581444.1:0-55761 GCF_017639235.1 Corvus kubaryi
CACACAGCCCCCCTCAGTCCCACACAGCCCCACAGAGCCCCCCTCAGTCCCACACTGCCCCACACTGTCCCACACTGCCCCACACAGCCCCACACAGGCCCCCACAGCCCCACACAGCCCCACACAGGCCCCCACAGCCCCTCACTGTCCCACACAGCCCCACGCAGCCCCATCGGGTGCCAAACTGCTGCCAGGTGGGATCGGCTCTGCGGCTCCCCCAGTTTCCTCTGGCACAGGGAACTGAGGACAGCCAGAGCAGGAGCCCCACTGGAGGGAACAGGAAGCCCTTCCTCAAACCCGGCCATAAGTGGAAGCCTGGAGCAGGCAGGATGTCATTCGCCCCCTCAGCACAGAAACACAAAATCTTGGTGTTTCTGGCTACAGTCCCCAGTCTGTCTCCCAGGTGGCCAAACAGCACCTGCAGCATCTGCTGAGGCCCTGAGCCAGGAACACAAAGAGCACCCAGGGGGGCTCTGCTGTTGGACAGAAGCTCTGCCCAACAGATTGGTCAGAATTGGCTTGTCCCCCCGTCTCAGTGGCACTGACTTCCTTGCACTAAGGAAGCAAATGGAAATGGATCCCGGACCCAGAGATGCACAGATTAAACTGATTTTTGTGTGTTTCAGGCCCAGTGACACCCAGTGACATTGCTGTAAAGATACAGCAGCTTTCAGACCCTCCCTTGCAGCATGAGGCCAAGAGGACACCCAAACATCACCCAGGATGTTGCCCTTGCAGGAACATGAGCCCTGCCCCTGGCCATCCATACCATGCTGGCTCTTCCCGGTCCTTTGCCTCCTCCACAACCTTATCCAATGAACTAAAGAGTCCCTCTAGATTCCCTTCATTTTTCACTTCCTGGATCTCCTCCTGCAAAGGAAGGACACGACAGGGATTCAGCAAGACCCGAAGTGAACAAACACAGGCACCACTCTGCTTGTGAGCCCCCGCTGGTCATGAAATCAGGGAATTGTTTGGGTTGGAAGAGACCTTAAAACCCATCTCTTTCCACCTTCCACTAACCCAAGTTGCTCCAAGCCCCGTCCAACCTGGCCTTAAACACTTCCAGGGATGGGCAGCCACAGCTTCTCTGGGCACCCTGTGCCAGCACCTCACCACCCTGACAGGGAAGAATTTCTTCCCAATATCCCACCTATCCCTGCCCTCTGGCAGTGGGAAGCCATTCCCCCTTGCCCTGTCACTCCAGGTCTTTGTCCAAAGTCCTTCCAGCTTTGTCCTGGATGAAGGGCCTACGCCCTGAGAATCACCATCCCTGAGGGCATTTAACAGATGCGTGCATGTGGCACTTAGGGACATGGTTTAGTAGTGGCCTTGGCAGTGCGGGGGAAATGCCTGGACTCGACAGTCCTAGCAGTGTTTTCGAACCTGAATGATTCTACAGCTCTTTCTGGGGAAGACAGAGCGCTCTGGAGAGCAGCCGCAGCTTTCTGCTTTTGCCATTTAGGAAATGTATTTGCTGCCCTTAAAATCAACCTGTTCAGCACTTTTTCACAGGGTTTTGTATCTCCTTTAGCCTCTCTAAGCAGCCCCCCAGGCACCCGGGTGGCTCCCCTGTTCACCTTTATGGACGCCTGTAGCTGGGAGATGAATTGATCGTAAATGCTCCGGGTCAGCTGGGGCTGCAGCTTGTAGAAGCAGCGGTAGCAGTTGACAAACCTCTGGTAGCTGCAAGACCGAGGGGGGCAGGATCAGGACTAGGGTCACGGTGGAGTCGGAGGCAGGGTTAGAGATGGGCCCGGGGTCAGGGCCAGGCTCAGAGCCGGGCGGGCCCATGGTCACGGCAGGGCTGGGACCGGGATCAGGGATCCCTCCCCGCTCCGCCCCGCCCGACCCCGCTGCCGCCTCACCTCCCGGCGGCCACCAGCTTCTCCAGGAAGGTGTCCACCACGGTGGTGAACACCTGGGCGCGACCCGGGGCCGCCGACAGGGCCGGGCCTCCACCGCCATCGGCACCGCTGTCCCCCGCCACCGCCGCGCCGCCATCGCCGCCCGCCGCCGCCATGGCCCGGCCCGCGCGCGGCCGCCGCTGCCCATTGGCTGCCTCCACGGCGGCCGCCGCTGCCCATTGGCTGCCGCCACGGCGGCCGCCGCTGCCCATTGGCTGTCGCCACGGCGGCCGCCGCTGCCCATTGGCTGCCGCTGCCCATTGGCTGCCGCCACGGCGGCCGCCGCTGCCATTGGCCGGGGCGCCGGGCCCCGCCCCCGCCGGCCGCAAGCGCGGGAAGAGAGCGCAGCGCGGAGAGCGCGGGGCCGCCCCCGGGGCCGCCCCCAAACCGCGACAAAACCGCAACAAAACCGTGACAAAACCGCCACAAACCCCACCGCCCCAAGAAGCTGCCGGCCCTGAAGCGGAGCAGCGTGAGAAACCGTCCTTCCCTCCCGTCCCCGTGGAAATGCCCGCCCTGCCCCCCAGCGACTGAGGCTCTCGACCGTTTAGTGAAACGATCAAGCCTGAAGAATTCAACGAGGAAAGCAGCAGCAAAGTTCAGCTCGAATAGAGGAGAAAAAAAGCGACATTTCCCATGTAACAGCCAACCAGGACCTCGGGGCGGGGCTGGGTCACAGCTGACTGCAGGCGCTCCACGTGCTCCAGCCCGTTCTCCCTGGCTCGTTCAGCCACCGAGCAGCCGCCTGTCCCTGCGCTCTCAGGCAGGCCACGTCCCTCTCCTAGTCCCTAGTCCAAAGG
This sequence comes from Corvus kubaryi, assembly GCF_017639235.1. Lineage (NCBI taxonomy): Eukaryota > Metazoa > Chordata > Aves > Passeriformes > Corvidae > Corvus > Corvus kubaryi. The sequence continues at coordinate 2,708 of NW_024581444.1, forward strand.
CAAAGGCTGAAACCTTTCTGTGACACGACACAAAGCAGCCGCCTCCCCTGGCATGGAGAGTCATGTGCTTTTAAACGCAGGCACCAAGCCGAAGGTCTCTGAAGTTTATTAGTTGTCAAGAACGTTGCTGGTTACCATTAAGTTTGACAGTGTCTCCCCACACCGGTGCTGCCGCCCCTCCACGCCGCACACTGGGATTGGCCCTGCTGCACTCGGCAGAGGTCGATTGTTACTGTTCCTGTTAATATTAGCGTTACTGCTGCCCTGCGATTTGGGGTGCTGTTGTTCTGCCTTTCAGAGCAGAATCTGTTATTAGAGCAAGAGCCGACTGGTGTCAACTTATAAACCACAAACAGGTGACCAGAGCAGGTGCAGAAGGTGCTGCTCCAACAGCTCCACCAGTGGCTCCAGCACCCAGTGCCTTTCTGAGCACTGCAGGAAACAAGAATGGGATGAAGAGAGCTTTGATGGGTCACCCGCAGCCCATCACAGCACCACACCTTAGAATCACGCTCTGCGCTTAGCAGAGAACCCACCTCAGCAGCAGCTTCAGCACTCTCCATCTCCAGCAGATATGGTGGCATGTCCAGTCCCTGCTGGGCAGGGCCAACACTGGGATGAAGGGCAGAGCCACACATGGTGAGTCCCCACAGGAGGAGACAGCCAAGTGGAAGCCAGTAACAGCCACAGGTCGGCAGGATCAACACCTCGACCAAAATTCCTGGTTATGGCAGCAGGGGAATGGAGGTGGTGCACTCTGTTGTTTGGAGGTGCATCCCAAACCCCCCTGGACATGGCTAACTGGGCTGAGCACCACATGTGGGCTGGCAGTATGAAAGGGAAATCTCAACCACCAAGAGCAGCAGAGTACAGTCAAACAATCCCTTCCCTCCCCCTCCCCAAAAAGCAGCCTCTGGTTTCATCCTCCTGAAGTTTTCACCTGGTAAAATACACAGACCATAGCTCAGGATTCTGATCCAGCAATTGTGCAAAACATTATCCTTGCCCTTCCCAAACAGGATGAGCAGAATTTAAACTCATTAAGTATTAGTGAACCATCACTTCTTATTCAATATGAACATGCCAGTCAGGTTTGAACCAGATCAAAAGCCAGCACAAGGTTTTTCCTTCCCCACCTCGCATCTAATTGTAGCTCAAACCCCATTCAGTTCTCATGCAGCTGCCGGCAGCACCACAATAGGACACTTCCAAACTGCATTTCTGGGCTTAAACTAACTAAGGTGGGAAGTGGCCGCAGCCACTCTGAACATGCAGGATTGACACACTGAACAAGGCCACAGGACAACCATTCAGTTCCCCAGAAATCAGAATAAGCTTCCCTAAAATAATTAAATTACAACAGATTAAAAACACAGGTTAGGTGTCAAAACCGCCATCAGCTAATTCCAAACAGCCAGCTCAGCCCCTGACTCGCTATCAGCCAGCTTGCTGTTTGGAGGATGAGAGACAGGGCACGTTCTCCAAGAATATACAAAACAAGTATGTAGATCTATTCAAAACGCAGGAAATCAGGTCTGAAGTGGTTCCAGGTTACTCTCATCTCACATCTTCTAGAAATAAATGCAGGTAATTGGAGAAATTCACTTGTCTATTTTCTGCTTCCAGCTTCCCACAGCACAACTGCCACTTAGAGACATCCCACCAGAGGGTCCTGCTGCAGGCTGTGAGACTCCTCTCCTTGGAAGTTTGGCAAAGATGAAAATAATTTAAAGAGAATAAACTGGCTTTTTGCTTAAGCCAGTAAGTCTTTAATTAAAAATAAAAGGAATTAATAACTTGCCAGGATGCATTCACACACCTGGAATGGACTGTCCCAGGCAAACGGCACTGCCAAAGGTCACGGTTTAAGCAAAACCAGCAGCAGAGCATCGCATGACGCTCAAATCAAAAGAGGTGAAGCGCAGTTGCTTTTGCATCTGCCTTGTGCTGTGAAACCAGCCAGAGACAAAGGCACAGCAGCTGCGCCGCCTCCCAGGCTCTCCCCTGTGACAGTCCAAACTCAAGAGGGTTCACAGGAAGGTTCTCCTCCACCAGCTGCCTCTACCAGTGCCTTGAGTCCACCAGCTCTGGGCGCAGGCTCAGCTTCTTCAGCGTTTCATACCCCACCACGATGACGATGGTGGAAGGAGTGGCCGAAATGATGCGGGCAGAGAGGCCTTTAGTCAGCCCCCAGGGACCTTCCTCTGCAATGAGCTGTTTGAAGGTGAGAATGATGGAGCTCTTGCCTTCCACCTGCAATGCCAGAACAAACATTGACAGAGCTGCCAGACTCCATACTGAGCTGCTCTGAGGCTCTGCTGCAACTGAAGACTCTGGAGATGACAGATCAGCCTGTCCAACAGCCTTGATCTGGTCTCCAGAATTCCCTGAGGAGGGCAGCAAAAAAAGCACAGAGTCCTAAGGAGGCAGCAGGAAGCACCTCTCCCTTTCTGAAGAGAAAGCCTGTCTGAGCAGGCCAGGCCAGCACTGCCAGCCTTGCTCCCTGGGCTGCTCTTGTTAATGCTGAGGGTTAATTAAGCGGCTAATAGCCAGGATGAAAGGGCCAGGGAGAGCAGAGAAGCAGCTCACCTGAAACCAGCGAGATCAGGGAGCTGAGGCTGAACCCCACCCCGGACTGTGCCAAGCAGGCTGAGCTCTTACCTGGACCCGAGCCCTCACCACATCCATGGGGTTGGTGAGTGTGGAAGCTGTTGCAGCCGCAAGCGGCCCCGATATCGCTTGCAGAAGGAGATGGGGACAGTCTTTAGGAGTCAAACTCGAAAGCTGTTCTGGGAACAGGAGAGAGAGGAAAGTTTCAGACTTTCAGTGGCCGCTTACCATTTCCTTAACTCCACCCCCTAATTCCAACCGATTTGCAGTGGGCAGAATCCCTGATTCTGCCTGCCACCTCCTCCCACAGAATCTCGAGGCGGTGCTTCCTACACCAACCAGAAAGCTGGCACAGCACAGGGAGCAGGACTCATCACACCAGTGGCTTCAGGACACTCCCCATGCTTCCTTCCACAGCCTCCCATCAGCTGCCACACCTGTGGGGCAAACTGGACAGAATGAGCTTCTATGTCTCCAAAATAGGGTATAAAAACACCCACCCTCTTTGGAAGGTGGGGGAAGCCTTAAGACAAGGCCCTATTGGAAGGTGTCTGCAGAGATTTGCACAGGAAGCTGTCACTACTGGGCACACTGTCCAGGAGGTACCCTGGTATCCCACTCTGGATCCCTAAGGAGAAAAGCACCATGTAGTGCTCATCCCACATTTCCTCACTCTGCTCCTGCTGCTTGGCCAATTGGATTTGAATCTCCCACACTTCTGATGGTTAAAGTTGGACAGAAGACTGTTCAAAAGCCCCATTTTTTTCGGATGATGAGGAAGCCTGCCTGGCAGGAGGGAAGGAAGCAGCTCTGTCCATTGATTGGAATCAGGGCCAGCAGTGTCCTTTGAACCCGAGGAGGGTTCAGTGACCCCCGCTGCTGCTCCAGGGACAGAGGACTGGGAAATGCAGCCAAAGCAGAGATTCACTGACAGCTGGGGCTTATGTTTCCCATAATCTAGATTTCCACTGAGAAGACAGGGAAAGAGCAAACACCTGGAAGTGGAGAGCTCTGGTCTCTCCATATCAACTGCCTTGTTCTTACATGCCCTCCTTTGAGCCCTTTTGGCGTGAAAATCTTACAGTTAATACAGTGGGTTTTGGTCTTAGTTGACATGGAGACTGATGGGAGCACTCCCACAAAGTACACACTGGACCAACATGCCAAGCTGCCGCTGCCATTTAAATGCAGCCCGAATGCAGAACCAACATTCCCTGTAGCTACCAGAACTCTGGAAAGCAAACAGGACCTTTGAGACATCTGGATTTTGAAGAACAGGTGACCTCCAAGATATATTTTAGGCCCAGTACAGCAAAAACCCAAACTGCTCATTCCCACCACCTTTTGGCAGAAATTAGGCAAGCAGACGCAGAAAAACCATGTGCAATGCTGTACGGCAGAAACCTAAAGGATCACCAGAGGTGGAAATAAACCTTAGCCGGCCAATACCTTTAGCCTTTGGAAACACCTTAAGGAGTATGAGAACTGAGCTAGGGAGAAAGAACATTCCGCTGAGTGCAGTTTTTCATCCCAAGACTTGGTGCCAATTTTAAAGCTGCCAAAACCGAAACAACACCTGACAGAAACCCAGGGAAGATTTGGCCTTTGTCTCTGCCTGTTGTTTGGTTTTGCCATGAGATTTGTGGCTCTACAAGTCCTTTTGCCATATATGAGATTGCTGAGTCCACATGAACTGAAAGATGAACTATACTTACATGGTGGCTCCTAAACTCTGCCCAACACAAGAGCCTGCCCACTACTATGGAGAAGGCATTATTTGGGATCAGTGGAAGAGAAAGTTAAAACAGATGCATAAAGCCCCACTTGCCTAGAGCCATCCAGTTTAAAATCCTCCAGCACTTGGACCCCTGGTCATTATTTGCATTGAAACACTGCTGCTCTGTTAAACTTCCACCCAACACCTGCAGAATTCCTACACAACCAGACACAGCTCTTTAGCTCAGGACAGGTTCTGCTCCCACCTCGAGAGAGAAAGCGAATCATGCTGAATCCACAGTGTCAAGAGTCGATCCGAGGGGCTTCTGGGTCTCCTGGGATAAGATACGTTTCAAGTCTCCTTTCACTTACCAGCATAGAAGTGGTAGAAGGGCCACCAAACCGCACTGTTGGGAATATAAGTGAGCAGCGAGGCCACATAGCCCCTGTAGAAGCCTCTAAAACCGTCGGCCTTGAAAATCTGTACAATGATGTCCTTGGTTTGGCCAAAGACCAGCAGCCGCTTGCCGTCTTGGTTCTGCACCTTGAACCTGCCCATGCTCTCCCCCTTCCTCTGCATCATGAGGTGCTGGGAGATGACATCAATGGGCACCGTGATGCTCTGGGCCACCAGGGAGGCCGAGCCGCCGGCCACCAGAGACTTCACAGCGTTGTTGTTGTTGTACCGTGACACGTACTTCCGAGTGAGCTCGTATGTTGTCACATAGCACTGTCCTGAGATCAGGGTGAAGGTGTTGACCAAAAAGCCACGGTAGAGCCCAGCCGTCCCTTCTGTCCGCAGGATTTTCACAAAGGCATCAAAAGTCCCGTTGTAAAGGCTCTTGCCCTTCTGAACCTGCAACCGCGTCCGGATGAGTGTGAAGGGGTAAACGCTCACCCGGATCATCATAGTCATGCAAATCCCAAGCACATAGAATTTCCTTTTGTCCAGGTGCTCCCACTCAATGATGGGGATGTTGCGTTTGTCCTCCATGGCTCCTTGGGGTCAGGCAGGAGAGGTCCAGATCTCCCTCAAAGGTACAGAGCAGATCCAGGCCCAGCCTTCCAGCCTTGACCAACCAGACTGCAAGTGCTGGCACCTGAAATGAGAGACCTCTTGGGTAGAGGACAAAGCCCCCGTTCGCTACGGCCGCCCACATCACCTCAAACTTTGCTGACTCTCCTCGAGCACACAGCAAGCCCTTGCACAGCATTGTGCCAACTCAGCAGAGGGACTGTAACCTCCAGAGGCAGGGCCCTACCATGTGGCCGATGGTGACACCTTCTGATGTCACCGTGGCCGTTTTCTGAGCTCCAGCAGCAGCTGGCACACGTGGCAGCTCTCACCACAGCCCAGACTGCTCTGTGGAAAAGCAAAGCTCCCATGCTTTGGGAAGCAGGCTGAGAGCCAGCAGATGAGCACCACTCCAGCAGCACACACACCTTTTAATGGACACGCAAGATCAGGGATGGCCAACCAAAGCAGCTTCTCCCCAGGTCATTCCAGGTCTGTGATGCTCCCAGGTGTCAGGACGTCACTTTTCAGTTCCAGGATCTGTACAAAGAAGAAAGTGACAAGTCTCTGTTTGTGTTCTTAGATTCCCTGCATGAATTAGACACATTTCTTTGGGCATTTCCATTCTGATCTTCCTAAAGCTGGAGGGTGATGAGAAGGTGAAAAGAAGAACAACAATGGGAAAATAAGGCTCATGCAAAACAGTCATGTAGTCTCCACATTGATGACCAAGACCCCGAAAAGAAAGGGTTAAACCACAGCCCAGGATCTCTCTGTTGAGCTGCTTGTCAGCTACATCGAGCAAAGTTCACCCTCCCTTCCAACACTCCACTGCTGCTCCTGGTCTGATAACCCCCCTGCCACTGCTGGCTGTGCTGAGCACCAGGAATGGGGGGGGATGAGGAGGAAGGTGCTGGTTCAGCCTCCCCCAGCCCCAACTGCTGCAGCTCATCACCATGTCTCAGCAGGCACCAACTGCTTCTCCACAACCAGGCTCCTGGTACTTCCAGCTACTGTAATTAGCAAATTAACTTGCTGCACGATTAACCAAGCTTGGGCTAAGGGAACCTACACACAGGGCCAGGCAACAAGAGAAGGGCAGCTCAGAGAATCACCCAGAGCAACACTGACCATTTCACTGCCTGTAAGGACTTACCTTCCACATCAAAATAAAAAACCCTGGGGTGTTTGGGTGGCTAAACTTTTGGGAAAGGCTTCACTACAGCTGGATCATAACATATTCCAGGTGCTGGCAAATGGGTACTGGAAGCGTGTGCCCAGGCACGAGCTGAACTGCTGGAGAGCAGAGCTAGAGCAAGAAGCAGGAACAGGAGGGCCAAACCCTGAGATCTGAAAACAGATTCACCAAGTGAGAACTCAAAGGGACGGGCAGTCACCACCACACACCGATTTGGGGGCACTTTCCATTACCAAGCCACAACATCAGTGCCTAAAGCAGCTCCAAGGGAGAGGGACGTGAGACAAGGCCTGGAGTGACAGGACAGGGGGAATGGCTTCCCACTGACCAAGAGCAGGGTTAGATGAGATATTGGGAATTCTTCCCTGTCAGGGTGGGCAGGCCCTGGCACAGACTGGCCAGGGAAGCTGTGGCTGCCCCTGGATCCCTGGCAGTGTCCAAGGCCAGGTTGGACGGGGCTTGGAGCAACCTGGGCTAGTGGAAGGTGTCCCTGCCCATGGCAGGGGGTGGGATGGGATGGGCTTTTAGGTCCTTCCAACTCAAACCAGTCTGTGATTCTTGGGGAAATGTCTCCACATGTCAGAATTCATGAAGAGCTCACACAGGCCAGAGACATTCTGTTAGAAACAGAATAACAAAACTGGAAATTGTTCTCCTCTGGCATTATGAAATTATGGCAGATCAGGGGTGGGTGTCCCATTAACTGACCATTTCATTGCCTGTCGGCCAACAAAAGCATTGCAGGCTACCACAGCTCCTGCAGATGGACAGGGGAGTTAAAAACCCCCAAGGGCACCAACATTTTTACCATTGCAAAGAGAGCTACACTTCCCCCTCCCAGGCAATTGCCTTGGCAGTTAAGGCACAACAAACACCACAGCCTGGCTAAACAAAGCCTGGATTGCTTTAGTTACAATTACAGCCTTACTGGGTTTGCTAATTCTGGCATGATTTGACACACAAAGCTTCCTGCACAGGAATGATCTGCACACAGCACCTATGAAAACATGACTTGGCTCTTGTTAGGAGTCCCACTAGCTTAATATTTTAGGGTCTAGCCAATGTGGTTCCCTGGTGAAGCCTGGTCCATACTCCAAACTCCTCTGCCACCCAGGGACGGAATTCAGCTCCCCACAAAGGAAAGGGAAGGGCTGCCTGCAAAAAACATCCTCATTACTGCAATATGGAAAACAAAATAATAAAATAACGATGAAGTATCATTGATCTTTATTTACTTTTATGTGCTCTAGTGCTTCGGGTTTAGAATTTCAGCCACAACTTCTTGAGTGAACAGCTGTACTTTCTCTGGACTCTTAGCAATAACTCCTCTCATTTGGGATCCGAATTAGACAAAGTCACTTTAACCCCATGGCTCTGAGGCGCTCAAAGTCCCTCCTGTGTGGAAGAAGGAAAGCATCCTGGCAGCTCGAAGGATGACCAGCATGGCCACAATTCTTACTTTGCCAACATAAAGAGTTTTGCTCACAGCATTTACCCTTCCAGAAATTCAGACCGAGGTCTTGCTCAGGGCAGGGATCCCGTCACACTCATTAAGCAACTCTCTGACGATCTTTCAAGCAATTTTAGAGAGGCTGATATAAAAGTAATGGCTACATCTCCTAAGAATTGACCTGCCCTCCAAAACAAGGTACAAGTGCACCAGATTTCCCTGCAGCTCACGCTTCCTTAAACTCTGGAGCAGCTTCCGTGCCAAAACCATCCCTCAGTGGTTCCTTCCCACCATGCACAAAGCAGCATTTCTTGAACTTCTGCCTGGAAATCCAAGCAGGGGGCACCAAGCAGGCTGCCCCTGCCCCTGCTCTCTCGTCTGGGCACAGCCTCAGTGTCCTATACACAGAACTCAACTTAGTAGAAACCCCCCCAATTTATGTCTTTTTAATGCTACCCTGTCAGCCTGGTCCCCAACCCGCTCTTTGCTGCAGCTGGAGCTAAAGATGATTCTCTGGCAAACACAGACAGGGTCTTTGTGTCCCCCAGCCAGGGATGTGTCCTGCCCAGCATGCTAATGCCTCAGCACCCGCCTGGGAACCATCCGGAGCCAGCACCGAGCCTGCCTGGCATCTCCTTCAGCAAAGGATCACAGAATAGTCAGAGTTGGACGGGACCCAGAAGGGCCATCGAGTCCAGCTCTGGAGTGAATGGCCCATTCGGGGATCGAACCTTGACCTTGGTGTTATTAGCACCATATCCAACTCACCGAGCTAAGCTAATCCACTGCTCCCTCCTTAAATTCAGCCCACGGTGGGAGCGGACACAAACCCGCGAGGCAGTCGTGGCTATAACCCCAGCCCCGCTGACAGCCCGCAGCTCCGAGGAGCAGCTGTCGCTCTGGAACCGATGTGGCACAGGCACCCTGATGCCAGCACTTCTCTCCCCAGCCCCGCGGGCAGGAGCCCCTCACCCTCCTACCTCCCGAGCGAAACCACCAACTCTGATCCCTGGTCCCCAAAACCTCGGCCGTGCTCTGAGGCCGCGAACAGGGGCAGAGCTCGGTCCGGGATCCGCTCAAGGTCACTGCCGGGCCAGACGCGGCTCCGTATCGCGGGGTGTCCCCACCGTCCCCGAGGCAGCTTTACCCCTGCAGCCCCGGGGGGGCTCCGGCCGCCTCCCCGTCCACCCTGCGGGGACTTCGGCCTCTGTCCTGGGGAGGGTCCCTGGACCTCCAGCCCCCTTCCCCGCCGCCGTTCAAGCCGCGCTCCGCCTGCCCCGGGCGGCCTCGCCGAGGGGGGGCTTCGGGCCCTTCCCCGTCTGCCCCGGGACCCTCCGGCCCCTCCTCCTGGGGTCCTTCAAGGCCAAGTGGGGCTGCACCAACCCTCGCCCCCATCCCGGCTTACCGGCACCCCTCGCCAGCCGCCCCCTCTCCCCCACCCGCCGCCCTCCCGTCCGGCCGCGCAGCCTCCACACCTGCCCAGGCCCCCGCTCAGTCGCCGCCGCCCGCACCGGCGGGGCCGGGCCGGGCCGGGCCGGGTCACCACCGTTAGGCCGTGCCACGCCGCTGCCGGCCCAGGCCAGGCCTCTCCCCGTCCCGCCGCAGGCCCGGCCCCGCCACCCCCTCACCTGACGCCGGCGGGAGGGACCCCCGAGGACGCCCGGCCCGGCCCGGCCCGGCCCCGCCGCCCCATGGCCGTTCCCCGGCCGGAAGTGCCCGGCGGCGTCAGCACCCGAGCGCCGCCGCCATCTTGGGCACGGGCAGAGGCCGCGCCGGAAGTGCCCCGCGCGCGCTTCCGGCCGCAGTAAAGAGGGCGGCGGCCGCGGGGCGCGGGGCAGCCGCGAGGGGGCGCGCGCGCCTTAAAGGGACCGCGCCGAATTCCGGCTCTTAAAGGGCCAGCGCCCGTCAGCGGCCGCGTGCGGGACCTGCCCGGCACGTGCCGGAGGGGCGGGGGACGGCGAGGAGCGGAAAACAGCCCGGGTGCACCCAGTGGAAGGGAGCGATGGGCGAGTGTGAGAGAGTTGTCCCCCGCTTCCCGCTCTCCTTGCACGTGCACGCCCGGCACGCACCGCACAGGAACACGCATCCCTGCACGCACTCGTGTGCGCACACGTGTTGATCCCGCACGCCTTGCACGCCCCCACGCACATTGCCCAAAAGCCCCCCCGGGGCTGCTCCATGGACCCAGCAATGTGAGGCATTGAGTTTTCCTTTTTTAATAAAAAAGCAAAGAGCAGGAAAATGTACAGCTGGTTTGACTTCAAAAAGGCAGATCAAAGACATTGGAAATGGGGTCGGGGGGACAGCTAGGGAGAGGCGGGGGCCTCTGCCACCCGGGGGGGCCAAGGGGCGGGATCATGCGGTGTTGAGGGGTGGGTGGCAGTGCGGGGTGGGTGCCCATGGGGTTGGCTTACGGAGCCCACTGAGCACTGCTTTGTCCCATGTTGAGCTTTTTATGGAACCTGGGGTTTTTTCTGGGGTAATACCAGTGTCAGCATTCACCATTTCCACCCCACGTCCTTGCCCCACGGCCACATTTCTCCTCTGTGCCACATCCTTTCCCTGTCCCTACGACTTTCTTTTGCCCTCCACTCTCTCCCCATCCCACTCCCCTGCCCCATCCCACCCTGTTGCCCCATGCTGCTGCTCCCAGGGCCCATTCCACCTCCTCCCCCAGAACGTGAACCTTATGTTAAAACAGGCGTATTAAATAAAAAAAAAACAAACCAAAAACCCTTTCACATTCACACCCTTCCCCATATCCCCCCTCCCCAGGGTCTCCCTGACCCGCTGGCAGTGTCACACCGTGTCCCCCGCTGGCACATGCAGTCGGTTGTTATCCACATCGATGTCCCCATCAAGCTGGAGGCAGCAAGCCTGGGAGCCTTCATCCTCCTCCTCCTCCTCGGTGGCAGCTCCAGGTGCTGGGGGCTCTGCGCTGCCCCCATTGAGGGGCACCTTCTCCCGGTGGCGGGACGGGGGGCTGTGGGCCGTGCTGCAGCCCCGCACCTTGCTCCGAGCTTTGAGCTGGTCACGGTAGGCGAGGAGGGCCAGGCAGGCAGCCACGGTCAGCGTCCCCGCCAGCAGCACTGTCACCGCGACAAACTGTGGCCAGTATGACCGGGGGGGTGCCAGGGCCCGATGGCCCCCCGGCCAACTCCTCCTCATCCAGCCCATCCCCCGAGGCCGCCTCGTCAGGGTCCCTGAGCTGGTAGTGAGCCACGGTCCAGGTGTAGCCGTTCTCTGTGGCCTGGCACTTGTAGGTGCCAGCCGTATCCTCCTGCATGATGACCACCAGCGTGTGGTCAGGCAGCAGCACCATGTTCCCCTGGCCGCTGCTGGGCTGCTGCCAGCTGTAGGTGGCCAGTGCAGAGTTGCGGGGGCACGGCAGGTGGACCACGGTGTTCAGCTGAGGGCTGAGCTCTGTGGACGTGGAGAGCAGGGTGATGTGGTGCACCCCATGTACCCCGTCCAACCCCATGTGCCCCATCCCGCTGTGCTCCCATACTCAACCCTGCACGGTGGGATCCTCTGGTGCCCCCCAGGCTCGGGGCATGCCTGCACTCCTCCTGTGGTGGCACGTGGTGACCGAGCTCCCTGTCTCAACGTCCTGCAGCCACGCACTCCTGCGGCCAGGAGAGCGGCGTCAGCATCCAGGTGACCTCCACACCCCCTTCCCATCCTCGTCCCGCTGCTCACGTGTCCTCGGTGGCGAGGCGGGCAGGCTGGCAGGAGCCCTCGGAGCTGTGCCAGGCGCAGTAGGGGTCCCGTGCCAGCACACACTCGGCGCAGCTCTGGTGCAGGCTGCAGTTGGCCAGCGGGACCTGCAGGACGCCTCTGGAGTAGCCCACATAGAGGATGCCCTGGGGAGGGAGAGGCGCAGGGCTGAGCCTCCCCCCAGCCTCCGTTGGATGGCTGTTGGGTGGCCTGGGTGACCGCATCTGCCCTACCTTCCCTGGGGCCAGCAGCAGGTTCTTCACCGGCTCTGGCATCGCAAAGAGCTGGATGCTCTCCACGATGTGGGGACCCTTGGGCAGCTCCACTGCCTTGTGTAGGAAACCCTCCGCTGCGGGGCACAGGGGACATCACTGAGGCTTTGGAGCCAAGGGAAGGGTCGGAGGGGTGAGCCTGCGTGCACCCCCATAAAAGCCCACCTGTGGCCAGGAACATGACACGATAGGTGACCCCTGAGATGCCGCGAGTCTCATCCACTGTGATGCGCGTGTAGGTGACGTCTGACTTCACCAGGAGAGGCCGCCCCTGGATGGGTGACACCTTCCCGTCCATCAGGAAATGCTCCTTCATGAAGCTGAGGGCTTTGTCTGAGGAGGGACCCATGGCGCACTGTGGGGGGAGAGAGGGGTCTGTGCTGGTGTGGGGAAACTGAGGCATGGGGAGGGGAGGATGTGCTGCATCACTGCACTGCCCCGTGCCAGCGTCAGTGGGGTGCAGAGGGCCCCTCCTCCTTTCTCATCCTGCTTGCAGTGCGAGCACACAGGGCAAATTGGGATAGACAGACCCCTCTCTTGGGGACCAGCATTGTCCCCCAGAGAGTCCAGCCCCCCTGAGTGAGCAGCACTCACGCTGCCAGGCCGGGGAGTCATGTCGGCGCCACTGTAGACGGTCCAGCGAGAGCTCTCCTTGTTCAGCTCCTTGTACTTGCCCTCGAAGACCTTCTCCAGATCCTCCTGACTGTAGGCGCAGACGGCGGCGCTGCCCGCCCTGCCCGCCTGCCTGCAGGGAGGGACAGCCAGGTGGGCAGCAGCAGGGCACAGGCCCCCGACTGCCTCCACACCCCTGGGCACTCACCACTGCGAGGTGAAGACGGCGTAGAAGTCAGCGCGGCCGTCGTGGCGAGGCAGGGCAAAGGTGTGGTGGATGACGTTGAAGGGGAAGCGGCCGGCCTGGGAGCACACCAGCTGCGCCTTCAGGAAAGTTGTCCACTTCTTCTGCAGCACCTTGTCCCCCCCTACATCACTCTGCAGAGCCGGAGGGTGCTCATTACCAAGGTGACAAGATCCGGTTACTCCCTTTGTCCCCTGTCACTGTCCCCATCATGGTGTCATCATCCCGTGTCATTGTCCCCTGTCATCGTTGCCGATCATAGTACAACCATTGTCTCCCATCATTGTCCCACATCCTCATCATCCCCCATCACCATACCCCCACTGTAGCCCACCCTCATTCCCTGCTGCCATCCCTGCACCCACCTTGCAGACACGGGCCACCCGCGGCACCAGGAGCCGCTCGAAGAAGTCAAACTCGTCCGCTGTCTCCTCAAAGAAGAAGTAGACCTTGTCGTCCCCAGGGATGCTGAAGGAGGCCACGAAGGCGGCGTCGGCTACAGGCACAGCCAGGGCAGGTGGGTGAGAAGCTGGAGCCGTGGGGGGCTGCAGGCACCCCTGGCACTGGGGGATCCTCCCCAGGACCTTCCCTCTGCTCACCCGAGAGCCAGCGGAGGAAGGCGTCTGTCTTGAGCAGGGTGCGGGTACCCAGTGAGCGGGAGATGATGGGCTCGTTGCCCTGGAAGTTGTTCATGGTGCCGGCGTAGAGCTCACCGTCTGCTCGGGGACAGAGTGGGGGGAGTGAGCTGCGGTGGGGACCCCCCACCCTCATCCTCCACTCCATCGCAGGGGTGGGTGCCCACCCGTGAGGCCACTGGCCCCATACTCACCCACCAGCAGGGCCGTGTAGGTGTGCTGCGGATCAAAGGGGCACTGGCCCTTCCCATCCAGAAAGGGTTGTCCTCTGCCACTGGACATGAGTGTGAAGTTTTCCAGGTGCTGTGGAAAAGGGGAGAAAAATCAGCGAAAGGAGTGAAAACAACCCCAGATCTGTAGGGAATGACTGCGGAACATCTTGCAGACATGGGTGGTCCATGTTTTCAAGGTGGGTGCAGGGATGATGACAGGGGGTGATGACAGAGGATGCCGAGGGTACCTGGGTCCTGTCACCTTCCCTCATTTTCCTGTTGGGGACTGGCAGTCACCATGTGCTCAGCACGGGGGAAACTGAGGCAGGGACAGAGAGCCTGGAGTCACCTGAGGGGACCCAGAATTGGGGTTTCCCTGCCAGAGGAAGAGTTGCTGGCAGCTGAGTGAGAATCACCGCGGGCTCCTTTAGCAGATGGGACACAAAGATGTCCCTTGGCGGGGACACCCAGCACCCCCTTCCTGGGAACACCCCATGATGCAATTCACTTCTGGGAGTGTATTTTGTGGGTCCTCACAGCAACACCACAACCTGCACAGAGACCCCTGTGCCCTGTCCTGGGGAGGACACTCACGATGTAGGTGCACGCGGGGCTGAAGGCATAGGTCCCGCAGACGTAGAGGTGGGTCTGGTTCAGGGCCACCAGGACTCGGATGAAGTTGAAGCACTCGGTCTGAGGGGAAAAGAGCGGAGTTGAGTGCTGAGCACCCCAGTAGCTTTGTGGGACCCCTGAGCCCCCACAGGGCCATCTCACCTCTTGGCTCTTCTTCTTAAAAGCACATTCGGAGGTTTTCTCAGCTGTGGGTCCCCATGTTATCTGCAAAGAGAATGGAGATGTTCCTGGGCTGTTGGGCCCAGCCCCAGCAGGGAAACTGAAACACAGCGGAGGCCTCCCCACTTCCACCTCCCCAAAAGTGGTGGCTGCTCACCGAGGCTTTGGCACGGATGCTGCCGGGGGTGCCGACAGCGAGGGCCAGCACCCGGTCGCGTGCCCCCACGTACAGCTCCTCCTTGCTCTCATCCAGGAGGAAGACGTCGTAATGGGAGACATTGTCCTGGCTGAAGTGGGTGAGGGTCCGCCGGGGGTCCCCTGGCAGGAGCAGAGGGGGTGACGGGGCCAAGAGGGTCACACACACACCACCACCATCAGCCGCGGCCGGATGTGGCAGCAGCTGCCATTGCGGCTTGTGTCACATCTCACACAGGAAATGGGGTGCAGTTCTTCCCCTCCAGCTCCCACACCACATTCCCCCTCCAGGTCCCCACCTCCCCCTGTCCTCTCCAGGTCCTACTGCAAGAGCTGAACATCCTCAAGCTGCAGAGCCCCAGAAATGGGGTGCATTTTCCCCCAAGCTGTGCCTGTG
Source organism: Corvus kubaryi (assembly GCF_017639235.1). Classification (NCBI taxonomy): domain Eukaryota; kingdom Metazoa; phylum Chordata; class Aves; order Passeriformes; family Corvidae; genus Corvus; species Corvus kubaryi. The sequence goes on from NW_024581444.1 coordinate 17,773, forward strand.
ATGCTTTGGGGCCATGGCCAAGGGCAGTGCTCCGATTGGGGGATGCACTGCCCCAGGGTGACACCCTGGAGGGATTACAAGCCCCCGAGGTGCCAGACTGGGGGGGGCCACCAGGGACTTCAGCTTCTTGTTCATCCCCACCAGGCACCGAAAGTGGGGGATTTTTTGCAATTCTCGGCATGGCTACATGGGGAAGGGGAAGTGACAGTGCAGTCACGGCTGGAACGGCACGACCCTACCATAGGGCACAGACCCTCTTGCAGCCCGACTGCCACAGCACAGCCCCCACCAAGCTCCTGCTTCGCCACCTGCCTTTCAGCTGGACATGCCATGCCTTGTCCCTTCCAGAGACAGCTTTTCATCCCCCCAGGGTGACCCTGAGCAGACCCTGGGTGCCAGGTGGGTGACAAAATGGCTGTTGGGTCTGGCACACCGGGTGCTGGGGTGCCAAGCAGCCTCATTTACTCTCATCCCCCACTGCATCACCTGCGGCCACTGGCACTGTCTCCAGCCCCACATGAGGGTCAGTGATGGGGCGGAGGGGCTGTGATGGGGGCACCCCAAGGTTCCTGATGCTGGATGCTCAACCCTGGGGATGGACACTCTCCCAGGCAGATGTTGTGTGTCCCCCTCCCCAGCTGTCCCAGCTCTTCCCAGTCCTCCTGCTCCCGGTGCCATACTCACCGCTGGGGAAGGTGACGCGGGGCAGGGGCTCTGCGCAGAGCACGGCAGCCGGCACCACCACCCCGCAGAGCAGGCGAAGGGCGGCGGGCATGGCGGGGGGGCGGCAGGGATGCGCCCCAGGAGGGTCCCACAACCATCCCTGCGGGGAGGGCGAGGGTGAGGGCACACGCTGCTGGGCTGCCGTGTCACTTCACCCGGCGGAAACAAGAGAGGGGAAGCAGCACCCGGCGCAGAGGCGGGGGGATGGGGGGGCCTCAGCGCACGTGGCCCCCCAGTACGGGCACGAAGTTCCCACTGCTCCACCGGCACAGTCAGAGAAGTCCTGCGGGCCTCCTGCACCAAAATCTGTGGCACAGTCAGAGATGTCCCCTCACCCTCTGGGGCTCCTGCACCAGGGACCCCGGCACAGAGGTGACCAGATGCTCCTGCCTTTGCCCCCAGAGCCCATCCCCATCAGGGATTTCTCTGTCTGGCTCCATCAGAGTGTCCACAAAATGGGGGGGAACACACACGGGAACCCCCTTCTTGCAGCTCTTTCTGCAGCTCATGCCAGAAGCACTGGGGAAAGAGCCACGTCTCGAGAACCTCGCGGTGCCCAGGACCCCTTCTGATGGCCACCGCGTCCCCAGCGAGCGGCATTACCTCTCTGGCGGGCGAGGACAGAGCCGCTCACCTCCAGCCCTGGAGCACGGGCACCCGGCAGGCGCCGGGGCCCTGGGGGCTGTGGCCACGAGCCCCCCGTGGGCCCATGCCCTGCACCCGGCTGCAGCGTGGCCGTGCTGCCAGCCCGGCTCCTGCTGGGCTCGCTGCAGCCCGGCCCAGCCCAACCCTGCGTGGCTCCGCCGGGACTGCGGGAACCTGAAAGTCCTGCTGGAAGAGGACGAGCCTCGGCAGGTTGGGGCAGTGGGTGCCTGCGCCCGCCTCCCCTGCCTCGCACCCCCGCAGGGACAGCAGCGAAGCCTGGCGGAGGCAGCTGGGATGGGAACCAGGGAGCTCTGCTCCTCCGGCTGGGTGCCCAGGGGGCGACGTGGGGGAGAAAGGTGTGCTCAGATGCCTGGGTTTGCTTGCTGGGGAAATCTTTGGGGTGAGGAAAGCAACGGCATTTTTTCTGTGGATTGTGTGGACCAACAGCGGGCCTGAGCATCAGCCCCGAAACCAGCCCCATGGGGACAAGCATCGCCCAGAAAACCAGCCCCCAGGGCTGAGCATTGCTCCCCACAAACAGCCCCATGGGGCTATCATCCCCACAAACAGTCCCCCAGGGCCGAGCATCGGCCCCACAAAGCTCCCGCAGCTGTTCCAGGAACCCGCCTCACTGGACATTCCATCCTTCACCCCAGGCTGATCTGGGGAGGCTGTAGGCAAGAGACCCCCCAAAGCTGAAGCCCTGGAGTTCCTCAGCATCACAGCCATACCTGAGGTACTCCAATATCCCTCTGTGGACAAGGCTGAGGAGTATCCCGCCCTGTTGGGGCCTCCTTACCTGCCTCCCCCGTCCCCACAGCAGCCCACCGGGACGCAGAGCCCTGGGAGGGCAGCGCTGTCCTCACCACCTTGCTTGGCTGGGACAGAAGCTCCTTGTGAGCACAGAAAGTAGGTTACTCTGCCCCGGATTTCCCACTTGGCCAAGGGCTGGCTGAGGGACAGGGCCGCACGGAGCCTTGGACCGGCTGCATTGTTCTGCCCTGGGCCAGAGCCACCGAGGCCGCAGAGGGGGAGGAGGGATGGGAAAGAGAGCAGAGGCTCTTTGGTGAGGCTGAAGGCTTGGTGGGGGCTGTGGTGGGGCTGAGGAAAACCACCAGAGTGTTCCCCAGCATGAGCCAGGGCTGACACAGGATGTGAGGTGACAGCAGCCTTGAGGCTGCTCCAGCAGTGTGGGAAGCCAGAATCTCTTCTCAGCCCTATCTCTCCTCTTTTATGGGTCCCCTGGTCACAGTGGTCTGGTGACATGGTGGGGAGGTGTAATTTACAGCCTCCCTGCATGCGATTTGTGTATGGGAGCGAGTGCCACCAACGGTCTCTCAACACTGGGGTGGTTTAGTTTCCCCTGGTGCTTTCAGGTTGACCACAGCTGTGGCTTCATGGGTCTTGCTCCTGCTTGGATCTCCTCTTGGAGGATTCCCTCTAAGCCAGGGCACACTGTGCTGTCAATGAACACCCACACTCCCTACAAAGAGCATGTCACCTGCCACGGGATGAAGCCAGGCCCAGCCCTTGTGCTCAGCAAGCTGAGCTGTGACGGGCGCAGGGCAGGTGTGAAGCTGTGGCACTGTTCTCCCAGCTGTGCAGACCTTCCCCGTGCCTCAATTTCCCACAGCACAGAAGAGTTCGGTCCTTCTCTGCAGCTGGACTCCAATCCCCTGCCCATGTCACATCCCAGGAGGGGCTGGGGCAGCTCAGCCTGGGGGAAGCTCCTTTGATCCCCCCAGATCCAGAGCAGGGGGTGTGTGTGTGAGATGGAAAGCAAGGGAGGAGGGGGGGTGGACTAAGGACATGGGGGGATGAAGGGGAGGAATTTGGGGGGTGTGTGCAAGAGGAAATGGGAGACGATTCATGGGGGTGTTCGATACAAAGGGTGGGGAGAGCTGGGGGGGGTGCAGGTAAGAGAGAGGAGGATGCGCAGGAGGGAGTGGAGGGGTGGAGGAGGAGTGGAGGAGTGCGCAGGAAATGGGGGACAGGGGAGGTTGGGAGGAATGTGAGGGCAGGGAGTCCGGGGGACTGCCGGGGGGGTGCCGGGGGTCTCCCCAGGGCCGGCACCTCAGCGGTTTTGTTGCTGTCTGGCAGCATCAGCGCTGGGGGGTCCCCCACGCCCAGCCCCACTGTGGCGATTTCCCCCTTCCCTCTCGACCCCCCGGCCCCGCGGAGCCTCCCCAGACCCCCCCGGACCCCCCGGCAGCCCCGGGCCCGGTCGCGGTGCGGCGGTACCGACCTGCGGCGGGCGGGCGGGCGGGAGCAGCATCCCCCGGCCCCGCATCCGGCTCACGTCGCCATGGCTACGGCTGCACCTCGGCCGTCCGCGGCCCCCCCCGCACCGACAGACCCTGACGGACGGACACGGGGCTGCGGACCCCGAGCCCCCCCCGCACCGGGAGATGGACACGGCCCCGCGTATGAGGGCGGGCGCCCACCGGTAAACGTGTGGACACCACCGCCCCTCACCCCACACACGCCCCCGACACCCCCACGAGGTGCAGGGACACCCCTGTGCCCCCACACGTGTTCCGTCCAACCCCTTGCCTGACACATTCCTGTGCCCCCATAACTACAATGGGGCCCTTCACCCCGGTTTTGCTCTCAGCTTTTGGAAACAAGTCCCTGCACCCCCATCTCAGCACTTCCATATCCACACCCCATCCCTGCACCCCATCCCCGCACCCCATCCCCGCACCCCATCCCTGCGCCCCCATATCCACACCCCATCCCTGCACCCCATCCCTGTCTCAGCCCTCCCACTTCACCCGTCCCAGATGAGTGCTGCTGGCTCTGGCTCCCGGTGCTACGTGGTCTTGGGGATCCCAGGAGGGGGCTTGGGGTGCAGTCCTGGCACCAGGCTGCATGCGTGTCCCCCCCACCCAGCATCCACAAACTTTGGTTTATGGCATTTCCGCCCTTGGAATTTCCTTTGCCAGAAAGCCTGGCCTAGCTGGTGCTTGCAGATCCCACTTCTCCTGTGGAACTTGCCCCCTTCCCCTTCTCTCTGTGTGACAGCAGGGTGCCATGAGTCCCAAAACAGGATCCCCAGCTACTACTTCCTCCCTGCTCTGCAGCCACCCTGCATGGCCTCAGGCTTGCACAGCCACAGCCGAGGCACCGGAGAGGGACCGGCCTCTGCACCAGCTGGGGTGTGGTACCAGCACCCCCAAAAGCTGCAAGCCTGCACCAGGCCCATTGCCTGGGGTAGTTGCTCTGCCAGGGCTGGAGAGCAGAGCCAAGTGCCCCTGCAGTTCCCACAGGGCTCGGGAGGTTGGAGCCTTTCATAGAGATCTGTAAGGAGCTTGTGCCTAGTGCCCACCAGCGCTGGAGGCTTAGCTGGAGCCTGCTGTGGACACTCCTCCCACCCCGAGGCTGAGCTGCAGCCCCTCAGCCCTGCCCTGGCTCCCCCAGGGTGCCCTGTGGGGGTCCTATGACCTGCAGCACCTTGGGGTGCAGCTTTGGGGGGTAGCAGTGGGCACAAGCTCACATCTTAACCCCCCCTTGGGATTAGCGGGGTGGCCTGACCTTAATCCCCCTGGGCACGCAGGGGCCTGGAGGGGCCAGTGTGGGGCTGGCAGGGCCCCCAGCACCCACTCGGCCATGCCCTGGCTGATAAACCCTGGTGGCTGCCAGACACTGGAGTCAGTCCCAGCTCTACCCCATCCCAGTGATTGCTCCAAGGCTTCCTGTGCTAGACTTTCCCCCCACAAAACTGGTGGTCCTGAACATGTGCCCAAACCCCAGTGCTCCTGCCCACCCAGGGTGTCTCTGAAGAGACCCCAACATTCAGTGCACAAGTGAGCAAGGCCAGGCCATGGCCCCTGCTCTGGGATCCCATCTCCCTCCTGCCAGACTCTGGGGGACCCGAAGCAGGGCTCAGCTCCGCGGGACAACAGGAGGCACGGGAGAAACCCAACCTTGAGTCAGTGCTTTGGCTGAAGTGGGGCTGGAGCCATTTCACAGGCTCTTTTGCAAGGTCCCCATAAGGATGTGTGAGGTCTCTGTGGGCCGTGGCTCCCCACTGGGCTGTGCGAGGTCCCCACTGGCTGCACATGGCCCCACAGGGATGTGAAAGATCCCCACAGGGTTATGCAAGGTCCACACAGGGGTGTGCAGGGTCCCTGTGGAGAGTGCACAGACCTCAAGTGGCTCTGTAAGAAACCCACAATGTCTGTATTGTCCCTACAGGGCTCTGCAATGTCGCCTGGGGGCCGTGCAGGGACCCCCATAGGTCCCCAGCTCAGCCTTTGCCCAGCACGACCCAGCCCAGGAGTGCCAGGACATTGGGGTCCTGTGGGGGACATGGGGGGATCCAGGGCATTATTTCCCTGTTGCATTTCCCCATGGCAGTTCCCCATAGCAGTTCCCGTGTCTCCTGACCCATCTCCTCCCAAGAACACGTCCAGGCAGCAGCACGAGATCCCAGCAGCATGGTTGACTTCCCCCATCATTCTGGAATCCACTATTTTGGGCACAACCTCATGACTTTTGGGGCCTGGCAGTGCCACGGCTGGAGTAGGGTTGAATCCCCACAAAAGGGGACAGGCTGCAGCACTGTGGGGTAGCTGCCCCAGCGCTGTGGCATGGGTATCCCTGAGCTGGCAGAAATGGGAGACAAACAGCGCACAGAGAGGGGGCCAGCGTGTCCCCTCTCATGCTGGCAGCACCTGCCTCTGACACGTCCCTGTACCCCTCTCCTGGGAGGGGAGATGGCACCCTGCTGGGTCTCCACAGGCTCACTTGAAGCTGGGAGGCGGCAGCGATGCCCTCGACCCCCTGGCACCCCCTGCCCTCCCGAGCCTCGGCCCTGCTGCACCCAAATCTGGGGCGATGTGGCTCTGCACAGCATGGGGGGACCCAGGCATCCAAGCACTGGGGCGGGGGGACCCCCAAGCTGGGCATCCCGGGCACCTACCTGGCTGTGCCTGCGCCCCGGCCGCCCGCCTGCGTCCCTCACATCGCGGCTCCGCAGCGCTGTGCCTGGTAAAGCCGATTATGCACCGGCTTTACAGCTCTCCTTCTCCCCAACATCCCCTCCTGCCTCGCGCCGGTGCCTGGCACGGCCCGGGGGCACAGGGGGTCCCCTTGGCAGAGTGTGGAGGTCATCCCTATGGTAGGAGCAAACCTTCACTCAGGGGCTCACTCAGGTTCTGCACCCCCCCCCAGTCCATCTCATCCTGGGGAATGTCTGGTCCCCAAAACCCCAAGAGGAATCTCCGAGTCCTTACCCCACATTCCATCCCCCCTCTCTTGGGGGCTCCTTGCCTGGCTGGCTCAGTTCTTAGCAACCCACCCTTGGGTGAGCCAGGCTGTAAGGGGCCACCCTGCTTCCCCCCATCCATGGTGGGTGCTGAGCCCTAGCCCTGGCTGTGGGGCAGAGAGAGATCCCTGGGGGAGGTCCCTTTGCTGCTGGGGTGCAGCACAGCACCCCCAAATCCCCCTGGACAGCAATGACGACAGCACACAGAGTGGGAAGGGTTCAGCTGTATTTTGACTCTGGAAGAAAATATAGGCAGTAATACAGAAGCTTTGCAAGCATGGATACATACACGGCCTCCCCAAAACCCACTGGAGTGGGGGGCTTGTCCTGGCACCTGCTCCAGCCCCCCCCCCCCCCCTCCCCGCACTCGAGGCTGGGGGGGCTGTGGGCATTTCCCAATCGAGGCAAAAAGCCAAGATACCTGTCAACGGCTGGATGGACTCTTGCAAAGGGGGAAACTGCCCCTACCAGATCCCAAAATCCACCTCACTTGAACAAAAAGCCTTCCTAGGTGCTTTCCTGGCAAACCAGCTCTGACCTGGACTGAGCATTTCGCCTTATCCCTGGAACGGCTCCTGAGCTCTGGCCACCAGACATGAGCCCGAATAACCGCAGCCAAGATGAACTGGGGTGAACCCTGCTGGATGCAGTGGCTCCCAAAGAGGGGGCCTGGGGGGCCCCACTGGGGCTGAGCTTGTGGGACCCAGGTCCATCACCTCAGCTGTCAAATCCATCTGGTCCCCGAATGCAGCTCCCGTGGGTTTTCACTTCCCCATCTCCATCTCCAATCGATGCCGTGTGGGGTCCAAGGGGGTTCCCAGCCCGGCCCCCGCCTCAGCTAAGGCACAACTCGGCTGATTAAGAAAAAGGGAACCCAAAGGGCAAGAGGTGCCTGGGATGGGGAATGTGGGGAATACAGTACATAGAGCGCCGGGAGTGCAGGCGGGCAGGAGGCTGGGGAGGGGGCAATGGCCACGGAGAGACATGGGCATCGCCCGCGAGCTGCCAGGGGCCCCTGCGCCAGCACCGCCGGGAATCACGATTCAAAAAAAGAGAGAAAAAAGGAATTTTGGCTTCAGATCCCAAGAAAAAGGGTTGTAAAGGCACTGTGCTCCACTTGAGACAGGACAGCAGCCCCTGTGGCATGCAGCTCTGGTGGGGATGGCTGCACTTCTCCCTGTCCTATGTAAAAAGCTTTGGCAAAAAAGGTACAATCTAAGGAGCATTTCAACTATGAACTCCTCCTGCATGGCTGCTCCATAAACACAATTCTTTGCTGTCTTTGGCTGAAGTTCTAAAAAATATTTGAAGCTGAAAAGCTATTTTTTGGTTTGGTTTTTTTATATAGAAATAGATTTTTTCTTTACAAAAAAAATCAAAGCATCTTTTAGCACTTTTAATATATATATATATAAAATTCCTGCTATAGAAAACAAAAAAAACCAACCTTGGTTTTTGATATCTTGTTTTTCAAGGGAAAAAAAAAATTTCTCTTGCTTTGGGAAAAAAAAAACCTAGCTGGAGACGGGCAGGAACCACAGGAATGCGCCACGGAATTACATGATGCTGCAGTTCTGCACAGCCTGAGCCTAGGAGGGAGAAAGAAAAAAAAGAGAGTTAAGAAGACCTGAGTGTCACCATCAATTTGCTCTGACTGCAAAGTGTCCAGTGGGATCCTTTGGATGCCCACAGTGCCCTCCTCCATCCTGGCCCTTGGGGTGTGATAAAAAAATCCTCCAAAGCTGGGATGTCCATAACTCTAAAATTTGAGAATTAGGGGTATGTGATATATGAGGATTATAATATTGACTATCAATATAGAATATATTATATATTAATCCAATACACAGATATAAAATATATATTCATGCGCTGAAATATTCACATTACCAGCATGAACAACACTTAGCAGCAGTGGAATGAGTGATGTGGAGGATGGGGAATGCTCTGGGGTGCCAAGGGGACCAAGCATAAGATGGAATGGGGTGGGAAGCTGCTATGGCCAACATCCCTTTCCAATCCCTCTCAGAATCTCCCATCCCTTATAAAGGCCCGTGCCAGCCCAAAGAGGAAGAGGAAAAGCAGGGAGAAGGAGAGGTGGGACAGGATAGGACCCTTGCAGCACTGTTGGGAAAGGACAATGCCAGGACAGGGTGGAGACCCAGCAGCACCGGGACAGTGCCAGGGACTGGGAATGGCACTGACCTGCCTGCGGGGGCTGGAGTTCCCCAGGAGGTAGTTCCTGGACACCAGGCTGTCCCCGAGACCGATGCCAGAGTCGCCCATGCTGCGGTAGCTGCGGGTGACGGTCACGCTGGAGGAGGACGAGCCCGAGGACATGGTGTTGATGCCGGCATTCTGGGTGCCCGACTTGTCAGCCGGCTGACCACACGTGCCACAGACGACCGTGCGGGAGCGCAGGTTGTATTCACCAGGATCCCCAGAGCCACTGCAGCTACCCTAGACATGGGGGGGACAGACAAAACGACCTCAAGCCCCTGCCAGAGCATCCTCTGCCCTGAGCCCCTGCCCTGAGGATGGTGGCAGCAGTGGTGTGACCCAGGAGAGCTCTTCACTCTCCTTGAAGAGAGTCTGACTCACCTGTCCTCTCCATCACATGGTTTAAAAATAATAAAATAGAATCCTTATTATGTGTTTCTAATCCCAAGTGACTGGGGCCAGCACACTACCAGTGGGTGACCAGCCCTTCTGCCCTGGCCTTGCACCCTGAGCTCTCAGCACATGGGAGACACCTGAACTGTGCTCCTGAAAACATCGTCTTCCTCGCCACTTCGTGAGCTGGCAGCTTTCCCATGGGAAATTTGCTCTTGGAAAGGATTCAGCCTCCAGACGAATGGGCAGCACTGGCTGCAGGAGCTTGGCTCCTCTGTCCAGGGATAGTCAATATAGAAGAGAATCACAGAATCATGGAATGGTTTGCATTGGAATGGACTTGAAAGCTGATCTCATTTCAGCTTCCTGCCATGGGCAGGACACCTTCCACTATCCCAGGTTGCTCCAAGCCCCATCCAACCTGGCCTTGCACACTTCCAGGGATGGGGCAGCCACAGCTTTCCTGGGCACCCTGTGCCAGGGCCTCTCCACCCTCACAGGGAACAATTTCCTTCCAGTATCCCATCTAACTCTGCCCTCTAACTGTCAGTGGGAAGCCATCCCCCTTGTCCTGTCACTCCAGGCCCTTGTCCAAAGACCCTTTCCAGATGTCTTGGGGCCCCTTTAGGCCCTGGAAGGCACTCTAAGGTCTCCCAGGAGTCTTCTTTTCTCCAGGCTGCCCCTAACTCTCCCAGCCTGTCTCCAGAGCAGAGAGACTCCAGCACCAGACTCAGGGCACCTTCATGGCTGCTTCTGGACTTGCTCCAGCAATTCCATGTCCTTGTGCTGGGGGCCTGAGAACTGGACCCTGCACTGCAGGTGAGTCTCACAAGGGCAGAGTAGAGGGGGACAATCCACTAGCTCAACCTGCTGATACCAGTCTTGGCACAGCTCTTCAGATCCAGAGAACTCAAAGGGAAGTGCATGAGGGATGCCCCATTTTGCTCCTGCAGAGCTCTGGAAGTGGCATCCAGAAGATTTTTCATCATCACTGAGGCACGGCTTGGCCACGATGGCACCTCTCTGCAGGTGATTCCTGCGGGCATCTCGTGTGCAGGACACACACACCCCGCAGGATGGGCTGGTGGGGGATGCTGGGCTGCAGCCAGGGATGCTTCTTTGGGAGAAGTGGCTGCAGCTCTGCTCCTGGCATGCTGCCTGCTCTCTGCCCACTGCCTGCTCTCTGCCTGCTGCTCCTCCTGGTGCATGTTTCAGCTCCGTATGAGGAATGATGAGCTGAGAGGAAGGACAAAGCCACCTCTGGATTTGTTCCAGCACCCTCATGAAGCAGAGAGGACAGAGCAGCTGCTGACAAGAAGTGTTGTCCATCAACTTCCCACCATCCTATCCTCCAAGCAATGCTGGGTACCAGCTCAGCCTCCCTCTGACTCCTCTGGCCCTTTTCATGGCATGTCAGGGTTGCTTAGGGTTGGAGACAACTTCCAGCAAGGTCTTCAGAGCTTTTTTAGTGAACAGCAATCTCCTCCAGGTGCCAGAGGTCTCTTGGCTTCTCTCATGCAGCTGTTTCCACAGCAGCCTCCCGCTGCCTGCTCCTATGTGCCTGATCCTGTGTGATGCTGAGCTGCCTCCCACCCTGACTGCGACTGAACCTGCATCCCCTCGGACCCCTTGGGACCAGCAGCATGCCCAGCGCCCTACTCACATGGTGATGGCGGTGGTGGATGCTCATTTCATCATCGTCCTCATCCTCATCATCGTTGATGATCACAGTGCGGACCAGTTTCCGCATGGCCACCTCCTGCGGGGGACAGGAGGTGAGTTGGGAGGTTCAGTGCCTGCCACCCCCCCGGCCCACGCCCGAGCTGCCTCTGGCTCTCACCTCCCCATTGGAGTTGATGAGGGCGGTGCGCAGGCTGTCCCCGGAGCCCCAGCTGCTCTGGGCTTTCCACACCACATTGCTGGGAGGGCTGTGGGTTGCTCCAGCTCCCGAGGCCCAGATCTAGGGAGAAAAGCAGGAGAAAAGGGACTTCTCAGGTCTGCAGACTCCAGCCCAGGGACAGGGGTCTATCACCACAAAAAGTGACACACCAACCACTCCATGTCACCAGTGGCCTGGCAGGGTTTGGGATCTTGCCTGGATCCTCCACCAGGCAGTGACTCACCGTGACCACCTGGCCAGCCTTCAGGGTGAACTTTGGGGGGAAGCGGTAGGTAATGGGGGGATCATCCCCATTTTGCCGCTTGATTTGCCAATTCCCCATCGCCTGGTCCTGTGAGAGAGAGTAGAGACCCTCAGAACCCCGGTTCCTCTCCAACTTGTCCCATTCACCTCCTGCCCGTAGGGTGAAGCAGGGCTGAACCTCACCCCAGGGACTCTACGGATCTCCCCGAAGGCAAACTCACCTCGTTGGACTTGTTCCTGAGACGGACGAACTTGCCCTCCAAGTCCACCTCCTCCACGCCAACACGGCCGCTGGTCCGGGCATGGTGGGAGAAGCTGGTCCGGCTCTCACTGTCCTCCAGCTTCCGCTTCTTGGAGGAGCCTGGGGTGGACAGGTGGCTTCGGGATGCACCTTTGTGGGATGAAGGGCTGGGGGACAGCCTCAGCCTGGCAGGGGGAGAAGAGGAGATGAAGCCAGGGCGACACAAGGGCTGGGACCCACATAGCCCAGAGCTGGGCACAGCACCCTGTGCTCACCGCTCCTCCTCGCCCTCCAGCAGCTTGCGGTAGGCGTTGATCTCCATATCCAGAGCCAGCTTGATGTCCAGCAGCTCCTGGTACTCATCCAGCTGCTGCTGCATGCGTGCCCGCATCTCGGCCATCTCCCGCTCCTTGTCGGAGAGCAGGCGCCGGTTGGTCTCACGTTCCCTGGCCAGGATATCCTCCAAATCGTGCAGCTTCGCTTCCTTGGCAGCCAACTGCGGGGAGGGAAGGTGAGGGCGGCCACTCCACCCGGGGCCGTGCCCAGAAGGGGACCATCCCCAGGGCAGACATCCCAAGGAACCCTTTGGTCTCAACTCACCTGCTTCTGCAGCTGGCTGACTTCTGAGGAGAGGTTATCAATGCGGATGCGGGTCTGCTGCAGCTCCTCATGGGCAGCACCCACCATGTTGCTGTTCCTCTCAGCTGACTGCTTGGCATTCTCCAGCTGGGGGACAGGACAGGGATCAGCATCTCAGCACCCACAGCCCCCCTGTGCTCTGTGGGGCTGGAGGGAGAGGAGAGTGGCGTGGGGAGGCTGCTCACCTTCGCCCCGTAGGTTTTCTCCAGTTCCTCCTTGTAAAGCCTGATCTGGGCTTCATGCTGGCTGCGCAGCTCCTGCAGGGCCTCGGAGAGCTTGCTCTCGAACTCGCGCTGCCGCCCGTTGTCGATCTCCACCAGCCGGGTCTCGTGGCGCCGCTTGGTCTCCCGCAGCTCCTGGGGACAGGCCAGGGGACACTGTGTCACCTCAGGGAGGGGACACAACACATGCAGTGGGGGTTATCACAAGCGATCCCAGCCCCACTGCAGCACACCACAGCTCACCTCACTGTAAATGTTCTTCTGGAATTCAAGCTCTTCCTTCAGCGTCTGCAGCCGGTTCTCAGCATCCACGCGGCGCAGCATCTCATCCTGCAGCTGTTTCTTGGCTTCACCCAAGGCACTTTCCAGCTGGCAGGGAATTGAGAAGGACCATCACAGCGGGCTCTGGGCACTGCACCCGGCACGGCTGGGGACCCACCACCCACCTGCATCTACCCCACAGCCCCTGGCATGGCGAGGACCTGGCAGCCCCCAGGTAGGGGGGTATAAAAGGGACCCCTGGGTCAGCTGGAGACAGAGCTGCCACTGCTCACCTTGGCCACCTGTCCCCTCAGGTCCCGCACTTCAGTTTCCAGATTCCTCTTCTCACCCAGGGCCGTGGAGAGCGCAGCCTCCTTGGAATTAAGCAAAGCCTCCACGTCCTTAAGGCGTGCCTGGGCAGTAAGCAGATCCCCTTCCTTCTTGGCATTCCTGCAGGGCAAAGGACGGCACAGGTGAGTGGCATGGCAGGAAGAATCATAGTCATCGGGAAATGATGGAATTGCTTGGGTGCAAAGGGACCTTAAAGCACATCTCATTCCACCCCCTGCCATGGGCAGAGACATCTTCCACTATCCCGTGTTGCTCCAAGCCCTGTCCAACCTGGCCTTGGACACTTCCAGGGGCAGCACTCTGCAACCTGTGCCAGGGCCTCATCACCCTGACAGGGAAGAATTCCTTCCCAATATCCCATCTAACCCTGCCCTCTTGCAGTGGGAAGACATTCCCCTTTGTCCTGTCACTCCAGACCCTTGTCCAAAGTCCCTCTTGAAATTTTGGAGTCCCTTTAGGTAGTGGAAGGGACTCTTAAGGTTATGTCAAGCTTCTCATCCACCAACACCTCCAAGTTCTTCTCCTCAGGGCTGTTCTCAGAAAAGCCTGTGCACTGTACCCCAAGCACAAAGAGTGGCACACCGCCCCCAAAAGAGCTGCACCACTGTCCCTAACAACCACCCACCAAGGGGACCAGCATTTCCCAGCCACTTGGCACACCCAACCCTAGTTTGGATACTGGAAAGCAGGAAGGGCTGGGAATGACTGGGGGAGCAGGAGGAGCCTCAGGGTGCAGCTCCCATGGGCAATATGCACACCCACGGCATGGCTGCATCGCAAGAGACCAGTGCTGATGAGGCTGGGGCTGGAGTGGCACAGTGTGGCATGGTGGGACACAGTGCAGTGCACTGGGACATTGTGGAGCGCGTTGGGGTGTGGCACAATGTGGTACAGTGTGACATGGAGCAGCACTACGTGGTGTGGCAGAGCCCACCATGGCATGATAGAGTCAAACGTGGTGTAGTGTGGCTCAGCATGGCATGGCATTGTGTGACACGGGGCTGGATGGGGCAGCAGCAGCTGGGGAGGAGCTGAAACTGCCCCATAGCCAGTGTTGCCCACCTGAGGTGGGCAGGCAGAGGAGTCTGTGGCACCCTGCCAGTGCCAATAGTTCTGTGCCTCTCCTGGAGTGGACAGGGGGCACCAGGCGATGAGTGGGGTCTGGGGGCCGCGCTGGTGTGGCTGTGCCTCGCCATGAGCTCAGCTGTTGCTCAGTGGATGCAGAGCTGTGGTGCCTCAGCCCCCCAGTCCAACCTCTGGCATCACCATGCACACTCCTGCACCATCCCAGCCCCCACTGCTCCCCTCTCTCTTCCAGCCCTCTGACAGCAGGTCACAGCCATTCCTTACAGACCCACCGTGTGACCAGGGAATCTGATCTGACTGCACCACCAAAACACAGCCTGGAGCTATTTTGGTAGGTCCTATAAAAAGAAAAGAACCAACGGCCCCCAGCCGCCACCAAGCCCCGGGTGGGATTGTTACCCCACCTCCCTCAGAACGGGGTGTGGGGCTGGCGGAGGTGGAAGGCGCCCGAGGAGCAGCCGAGGAGCCCCAGGGCCGTGGGGGAGCACTGGCCGCACGCCTGGGGCAGGGAGGGCACGCCCGCACCGGGACACCACGGCTCACGAACACCAGGGAGCGGCTGCGGCACCGCCGGCACCCGGCCCATCCCAGGGCAGCATCCAGACCCACCAGCAACGGGACCCGGGACCAGCAGGGACGGCGGTCCCAGACTCGCAGATGTGGGATGTCAGAAGCTCCTAGATTGGCCAACAGCAGATTTTCCTGCATTTCTTTCCGTTTCCCGACCCGAGCCAGCATGGAGAAGTTATTCTGTTATTTTGCAGACTAAAGCAAAGGTTTCAGAATCCTAGGCTACTGTTTTTAAGTGCAAACCTTGCTTCAAATCCCAGGATATTCCATGTTAACTTGAGGAAGGACAGTTTAAGAAAGTAACAATTCCTACATGTACAGTGTTATAAATGGTATTGTGATGTTGGCTTTTCGCATGTTACATAATTGTTACGAATGTATTGTGGTGTTGGTTTTTTTATGTTCCTTAATGTTAGGAAAACCTTGCTTCAAATCCCAGGATATTCCATGTTAAAAGAGTAGGAATTCCACTTGAGAAAGGACAGTTAAAGAAAGTAACAATTCAACATGTACAGTAACGAAATTCAGAACCGCTTAAAGTGCTGCTGTCAGGAAAAGGAGAGCCCAAGAGCCTCTGGGAATCCAGGAACAGCTTGCAGACTTTTTCTTGGAAGTGTGTGAAGACCTATCTTCTGCCTTTCTTTCCATTTCTGAAAGCTCCTTTCCCAGCCCAGAACACTCTTTATTGTGGTGCAAAGGGCTCAGTATAACATACTGGATCTGTAATGAATTCTAGAATGTTTCTGTGGTTGGATTTTCTATTTTCATGTTTGGGACTCTCAGGTAAGAGGGTCTCAATGATATGCATAGAGTATGATTTCACAGCCCATAAATTCCATAAAATAGCCTCTTTTATGTCTAAATAGCATTTAAGCAGTCTAGAGAATTTGGACTTTAGCCCACAGTGGAATAACTGACCAAGAAATGCTGCTGGTCCCCCTTTTCCAGGGAACCACAGTCTCGCTTGCCAGAGCTGCTGCTGGAGCTCTGTGCTGGGTTCTTCCTGTTCAACCCACTCCTTTTGTGCCAGTGACTCATAGGACAAGAATGCCAACTGGGAGGGGATCCGAGGCTCCAAGGCTCACTGCAACCAGCGCTTGAGGCCGAGTTTTCCCATCTGGCCCTGGCTCATCCCCACAGCCAGCGTGGCCACCCCAGCACTCCTGATGGGGTCCAGTCCTGTCCTTCCTGATGGAGTGAACTGCCATGTGACTCCAGGAAGAGCTCATCCCTGGTGTTTTGCTGCTGCTCTTTGCTCGCCGTGTCAGCTGTGGAGGTTTGGCTACAGCTAGAGCACACTGGCTCTTCGGGATGGGGCTCTGGCAAGACCTGAATCGTATGACTCTTTCAAGGGACAGCAGTTCCATTGGTAAGTGACAAACGGAGGGAAAAATCCTGATGGTTACACTTGTGTCTGCAGCAGATTTGCCCTCTCCAGGGACCAGAGGGATCCAGGGCTCTGGGCATCAGCGCCTGGAAAGCCCCATAGTAAACCCCAGATGATTCAAGGACAAATCCTTTTTCCTTAGAAGCCTCCTGTGTTCAACTCTGGATTCCACCACGAGGAGCAGAGTCAGAAGCTCAGAGCTCTCCAGCCATGGGGCTGTTTGGGGTAGTTCTGCCAGAGGGAGAGGGGTGAGACAAATCCTCTTCTGTCCTCTGCTCCAGTGGTCTGCAGAACTCGGCTCCCTGGGACCCGAGCATCTCCCCCCATACTCCTTCCAAACACACCCTGACCCCGAACGTGGCAGCAGCCTCTGGATGAGGGATCAGCACACAGGCAAGCCCTCTCTGGCCCTGGGGACCCCCAGCCCACCGCTTCACACCAGCCCTGTTGATCCCCGCTCCAGCCCAGTCAAGCTTTGAGTTTTCCCTTCTCCTGCTCTCAGGTCCTGCTTTTATTCCCCGGAAGCCTCACAGGCTCCAGCTGGCGCTGGGCTAAAAATAAAAACTTCCATGGCAGCCGTGTCGCTCCCACTTCCCTGGAGAGGAGGACGAAGCCGGACCTTCCTCCTCCTCCTCCCCAGAGGCTTTCACTGGCCTCTCCATCCTGCCTGCTAGAGCCTACAAGATCCCAAATTCCCCAGTGAAAAGGGAAGCAGAGACTCATTCTGGAGGGCTGGGTGCCTCCAAATCCCACAGGATTTGATCCCCTGTGCTGGGAGAGCCATGAGTAAAAACAATCCAAGAGAAGAAAAAACAACAGAGGCATCAAATCCTCAAGAAACAAATGTCTCAAGAGAAAAGATGGAGGGAAAAGGGGCCTCAAGACGTTTTATTTTTAGCTTTTAAAAGCAGGAAGAAGGAAAAAAAAAAAAAGATTGAAAATTGCAGCTGAGCTGCCAGAAAATCCAAATGTTAATGGAAAGTTGGATCTGCTCTGGCTGTGCTCAGCACAGACAGACATGAGGCTGCGAAGTCGACGCGACGGATTCAGAGAGGGCTCAGGGACAGCCCCGCAGAGCAGCATCTGCTACTGCTTCCCCCCACTCTGCCCCAAAATCCCAGCCAGGAAACCTGGCAGGCCTGGGCTCTCCCTCTGGAAAAGTCAAGACAGGACAGAGTCATCAGAGCTCGTTGGAACAGCTCCAGGCATGAGCCCACCATGCTGCTGGAAAGATGCCAACCCTCTCCGAGATGCCAGAGCCCACTCAATGCATTTTTACGAAACACTCCTTGGTTTCCCTCTCCACTATTAACCCCGTAAGTGTTCCTGAAGCTTGGGCAGCACTGGGCTTTATACACTGGAAGAGGACCAATGAGTGGGATAGAGCTGGTGGAGGCGCAGGCATTCCCCTCCTTCCCTGCCTCCAAATCGCAGCTGCCCCAGCTTGGAGAAGGTGCCAACTCAGGGAACTCGCTGGCTCCTGCCCCACCCATAAATCTTTATGGACATTGCAAATTCCCCAGGACTGCCGGTCTCAGTCCCACCTGGCTGCCAGGGGCCACTCCCAGCTCCCGGCCACGCAGGCTGAGAACGCTATCCCAGAAAAGGCTTTGACATGTTTACAGCTTGGGAACCTGAGGCAGGAGTGGCAGTGTGTGCCCATGGAAGTCTCTGATTGCTGGGAGGACCCAGAAAACCTGCTTTGCCCCACCTTGGGCAGGCTGCTCTCTGTGGCACTGCCCCCAGTGCCAGGGATCTGTCCCAGGACTACCACATGTATCCCAGGGATCACTCCCCCATCCCAGGGATCACTGCCCCGTTGCAGGGATTGTTCCCCAATCCCAGGGACTGTTTCCCCATCAAGGATTGTTCCCCCATCCCAGGGACCAGGGCCCCACGGGACAAGCAGCAGAGACAGCATGAGGAGAGGCGGACCTGGAAAACCTCTGCAGTGGGGCAATGGGAATGTGGCAAAGCAGCTTCTCCCAGCTTCTGACTCATCTGTGCCGCAGTGCCTCTGCCAAATCACCAGGATAAACATGGGCCGGTCTCCTAGCAGGGGAGCTGGAAATAGCCAGCATGATGTATAGTGAGGACAACATCTGCACGGAGCCGGCATCCTGTCGGGCACCAGAGCCCTGCCAAAGGCAGCTGGGGATGCCAGCACCAGCTGGGCTCACGGATGCATGGCAACAGCTTCCACCCTCTGGCATCAGTGGTGCCAAAGACCCCTCCTGGTGCCAGGGTCAGTGCCGGCCCCGCCGCAAGCTCCTGACACGCTCTTGACATGCTCATCCATGGGGCTGAGGGGCTTGTCCAGCTCCACGTGGCCCCAGTGGAGCAAAAACAGCTCACTGGCATCTCCCAAGAGCTGGGCTTCCCCTCCTGGAATTGGGATCTGGCCTTTCCTTGCACCTTTAAAATGAACCAAAACTGCTGCTTCGTTGGGAGCCAGGAAAAAGCCTTTCATGGGGAGGTAAACGGACCCCCAGTCTAGGATTCCCCAAACCCAAGATGTTCCTGTCCCTCCACAACTCCCCTCACCAGGAACACTGCTGGGAGTGTTCAAGTGTGATGGAACCTGACCATACCAATACCTCCAGCCACACACACCCCTCTGAAGGTTTGAAGGAGCTTTTTTCCTTCTCCTGGATGCACCAGAGCAAAGACCTGTCACCCTTCAGCCTCCCCTCTCACCACAGGAGAAGCACTTCAGCTTCAGCAGCATCACAACCAACTGATGCAGGTGGCTGCAGCATGGACCAACAGCCAGCCACGTGCTGCTTAAGAGCTCAAAGCACATTTCTGAGAATAGATAGTGTATTAATTGTTTAGAATTAACAATGTTGCAGCTTGGTGCTGTCTGGGGAGCCCCAGAGTTGCTCACTCCCTGTCCGGGCTGTCACGCCAGCTGGTGACTCATCCCAGCCTCCACCAGCAGCTCGGAATGGAAATCCCAAGTCACCAACTGACGCTGCTGTTTGGGCTGAGTCCCCCATAGTAACAGGACTGTCCATGGTTTTGGAGGGTGGATGGCATTACCAGAGGGGTTTTGGAGCTGGAAAAGGAGGTTTTGCCCTTTTGCCACGTGGGACTCATCGGGGGGAATGGGAAAGACTTGGTTTTCCACAGCCCACGTGTTTTTGGGGGAGGTTTGTATCAGGCATAAATCTGTGTGTCTGCACAGACAAAGGGCAGGATTTATCCTCCATGGACAAGTGTCCCAGCTTGGAGCATGTATCACAACACTCCAGCAGGTCTGACAGTGCCTGGCTGCCTGTGAGACCCCCTGCCAACCTGTGGAACCCCATTTGCTGCCTGTAGGACCCCCTCGTCACCCCGAAACCCCTTTTCCCAGCTGCCTGTAGCTTTTCCAGGGTGCAGCAAGCCCCAGGAGACTGATGCAAAGAGGACGAAAAGTACAAGGAGGATCAACCACTGGAGACCCCCGAGCTGGGAGCACACAGAGCCCAGCACTGCTTGTGGCTGAGCAAAATGAGGGCAGGATTTCCCTGTGGGGAATGTCCACCACCAAACCCTGGGCTACCTGGAACAAGCCTCCAGACTGGGGTGACATGCAAAGTGCTACCAGTTGAAACTTGATTGAGCAAACCTGGCCCAGTCCCACATCTGTCACCAGAACTGCTCCTGGAGAGCTTGAGAATTGTCTGCATGGCACTGGGAAAACCTGGCCAGTGTCTGTGCAGGTCCTGAGGGGATGGGCTGAGCCCAGGGTTTCCAGAGGGAGGCCAGTTCCTTGCTTGAAAAAACTGCATTGTCCACTGAAAAAGGTCACCAAACACTTGAACAGGCTGCTCGGGGCAGTGGTGGAGTTGCCCTCCCTGGAGAGATTTAACAGACACGTGGCATTTGGGGACATGGCTTAGGGGTGGCCTTGGCAGGGCTGGGAGAACTTGATGATCTTGGAGGGCTTTTCCAACTGAAACTATGATCTGATTCTATCTCTTTATAAATCCTAAAATCTGAGCTGTTTAGAACACCACAATCAAACACTGGTCAACCCCACTCGCAGCCCAGGCTTGGCACAACCCAAACCCATCCATTTTGAACATGCCAGCCTGCCTTTTCCTAGCTTCCCATGGAATCTTGAATTGGGTTACCTAAAAGATACTTGATGGTCTGGAATTGAACCATACTAAATATAGATCAAAGCAATAACACCCTTTATCAAGGAAAAGAAACTTGCTAAAAAAAGCTTGGAATTGTGCTGGAAAGAGAATTCTTTTAGACACAACTCAAATATGTCAATACACCACCTTCCACACTGCTCAATTCCACCTTCTGAGGACAAGGTTTCGGTAGGAGAAACACGAGAAAAATACTTTGAGATCATGGAATATCCTGAGTTGGAAGGGACCCACAAGGATCATTGATTCCAACTCCTGCACAGGACAGCCCCAAAAATCCCACCACGTGCTTGAGGGTGGTGCCAGCTTGTTTTCAAACCCAGAATTTGCTAACAGTTTGCAAAGTTGTCTATTGCTGAATAAAGCCAAAGCCTTTGGGAAGAGGAGGGAAGAAGGAAATTCCAAGTCTTCATGGCACTACTCTGAACACTCACCATGGTAACAAGTGAGTTTTGTATCATTATTATAGTTAAATTATATGTAATGACAAATTAACAATTAAGTTTTGGACTGGATGAAATTTAAGGCGTTTTGCCCAGCCTTGACTATCTCACTCCGACACAGCAAAAGCCAGTTTTTTAATAACTGGGCTAAAACTTAATGGGAAACTTGTGGGTTTGGTTGGTTTTTTTTCTACCTAGAACAGCTCCGAGTGTTGCCCCTCCATGGAAACCCCAGAACATTCCATTCACTTCAATACATCCTTCTCCGGATGAACGAGAAATGCTAAGCCCATAAACCACTATCTCGAAGGATAAAGACAAAGCAGAGATTCCCGGTGTTTCCCTGGGAGATTGGGCATGGCAGGAGCCTTACAAATGGAGTTAAAAACAGGGAGCTGAGTCACTTGTATTAGTCATATCTTCAGGACCAGGAGCACTGGCGGAAAACGGCCATAAGCTTGTGTTTTGCTAGGAGCTGGCAACACAGCCAGGATGTGGAGCAGTGGAGAAGGAGCAGGGATGCAATCCCAGCCCCAGAAGCAAGGAAACATGCTGCCAACGCTGCAGATGTGGCTGCAGCTCCCCTTTCCTCTGCTCACATGTGCAGTTCCTGAGCACAAAGGGGTGATGGGAAGGGATGAGGATGTCGCTCTGTACCTGCTGCATCCTGATCCACAATGGAAACCAGGTCCCTGTGCAAGGCGGGACAAGGCAGAAAGGAGCCAAGACTGACAAAACAGGGCAGGAGTTCAAGGCCTCCTTTTTCTCTTCAGAAGCAGCAGCAGCTCACCCTGTTTTTCATAAATTGGGCACGCAAAGCTTCCGGCCAGCAACATTTGCTTAAGAAACAAAGCGAGGGATTGTTGGATCCAGATGCCACACGTATTCCTGGGAACAAAAGGGTTTGCTCTCCCGGCTCCAGCAGCGCAGATAAAGGCAGACGAGGTGTTTACACTGCACAAGGTCTGTTTGCGTGTGGCGGTGGCAGCGAGGCCGGCAAGGGCTGCGCTGGGGCTGCCTGTTTGCGCGCTCCGACCGCCGATGTTGAGTCACTGCCGGCACCGGGAGCTCCAGCTGCTGTTGGAGTGGCTGCAGGGATGGGTACAGATAGGATGCCACTGGGAAAATGCAGCTCAGTGTAGGGATGAGCAGCAACCAAGGTGAATGCCTATGTTTTGCTGTGCTGTGCCACGTGCAGAGCTGCCAGCACACCTCTGCCCACTTTCCCTGCCAGCCTGCACTGTGCCAGGATGGAGCCCAGACCTGCTTGGCACGTGGGCAGGAAATAAGCACTTCCCCAGAGCGAGGACTGCGGTTGTGGCATCCCTAGAAAGCACAATTTAGCCCCAATTGCTGCCTGCACAGAACAGCCTGTGAACAGGACCACCTTGAGACGCTCCAGCCTCCCCACCACCTCCCTTCCGCTCAGCCTCACGTCCCTGCAACACACTCACCACCAGGAAAACCCAGTCCAGTGGCTTTTTGCTCTGGAACTGCAGAGCTGAGGCTGGGTTGCACAAAGCAGCATCTCTGCCCTGAAACAGGGGCCTGGCAGCCACCCAAACAGCAAAGCACGATGCCCAGGGGGGAGGCTGCTCTCCTCAGTGCTCCCCTTCTCCCCTGAAGCCCCCGGCATGGAAGCTCAACTTAGAAAACACCCCCAGTTTGTCCCAGTGTAGCCTGGTGCCCCGCGGGGAGCATCCTTGCGCCCCACAGATGCTGCTGGGGAGTGGGTTATCGGCTGTCACGCCAGGAAGGAAGGGGCAGAGCGTGACTGCCGGACCGGCGGGGCCCCCCCCGAAGCGCGGCCCCGCGGTGCCGCACCCTGCTCCAGCCCAGAGACACACGGCTGAGCGTGACTCATCTCCCCGCTCTGCCAGGGCCCATCCAGAGCCCTGCCACAGCCACGGCGAGCCCACCGCACTGCAAGGAGAGGGGGACACGCGGCTCTTCGCAGTGGGGCAACTGGCCACCCCTCAGTGCCCGTGGGAGCTGGGGCCACGTTTTCTTTGGGCTCCCACCCCTTTGAAGCCCACATTACACATCCACACCCAGAGCTTGGACATTTGTTTGGGCTCATGTGACTCATGTGGGGTTTTAGGGAGAAAAACTGTGTCCTGAAGCTGTTAATGAATAAAAACCTCAACAAACTGGAACTTCTGAGCTCCAGCTGAGCAGCATGGAAATGCCAAGCTCTGTCCGACCAGGATGGCAGCACTGGACTGGATGGCAGGAGGACACGGGTGTGGAAAGCAGTAGCCAGAGCAAGTGGCTGGAGATGGCTTTTGTGCAAGAGGGAGGAGAGACGTCTGCTATCAGAACCTTGCTCCTACAGAGGTGCTTCTGAGCCACTCACAGCCCCGACACAAAAATTCAACAGCTTCAGGAGAGCCCATGTTTGCTCCTACCCTGGCTCCGCCACCTCTCCACAGGGATACGGCGCCAACGCCTGCAATGGTGCAACCCCATAATTAAGGAAGGTATAGTAGAGGCAGGGCAGCACCCACCCTGCACCCTGTGTGCTGGGGAACTTTGTCCCTGCTGCTGTTGCAATTCCTAGCTCTACTAACCGTGGAAGGCAGAAATAGGGCATTGGCTGCAGCTTGGAGGACACCCCAAGCCAAGGGCACCTTCACCTTCCTTGGAAAAAGGTAATTGGTTTATGGTAGAGAACGTGAAATGTTCGGCCTCACCAGGAACGGAGGTGCCCCACCCCAGCTGGGTTTTGTGGTATCTCTGTGGGCTGAGTTCAATGCACTTCTTTAACCAACTTCCACACCCTTTGGCTTTCCCCAGCACCCACACCCCTGGATCCCACCGTGTTTCATGGACACGCTGTGGCATCCTTCACATACAGGAACAAGGAAAAATGTGTGTATTTTATTATACTCTTATCAAGGACGTGGAGTGACAGGGCAAAGCAGAATGGCTTTAAAGTGAGAGGGCAGATTTAGACAAGGTATTAGGAAGAAACTCTTCCCTGTGAGGGTGGTGAGGCCCTGGCATAGCTTGCTCAGAGAAGCTGTGGCTGCCCTATCCCTGGAAGGATAGGGCTTCTCCTGGGTGGCCGAGAGCCTGGCTGTCACACAGATGTCTCTGCAGTCAGGGCTGCAGCTGCCACTGCACCAGGTGGGGCTGGGGGGCTACGCCAGCACCCACAGTTGTTCAGCTTCACACTGGGGATATTCAACCCTGGGCAGGGAGGGGAAGGGAGCAGAGGCAGGTGGGCACCCAGCCCCGACATCACGCTGTCTGATGGCAGCTGTTGACAGAGACAGGTTTTACATGGCACCAGCCTCAGCTGTTTGGGAACATGCTGAGCTGGTCACAAAGGAACAGGCTCAGCAAACAGCCTCACAAAGAGCAGGATGGCGAAACAGGTAATGCAGCCAGTGATGGGACAGTGGAAGGTGATTCCCAGCTCATCCTGAACCCACTGAGCTGACACTTCCTGGGGAATCCTCCATGCCAGGCCTAATTTTGGCCAGGACTAGAGGAAGAACTCTGGTGAGTTCTTTCCTGGTTGCCAGCAGCATGAAAGGAAACTGCACCTCCCAAAGGGCACAAATTCAGCAGAACATGGAGCTGGCAGCTACCCCACATGTCCCACCCTGGCTGTGCCACCCTCTCTGTCTGCATCCCTGAGCACTACACTGAGAACAACTCCCCGTCCTCTGGGCTCCAGAGTTTGAGTGTTGATGGGATTCAGACAAGTGAAGTGACACGTGCAAGGCTGAAAAACACTTGTGGCAGCATGTGGGACCGGGGCAGGCTGGGACGGGCTGTCAGGGATGGATCCCTTCCCACACCAAACGCAGCCCTGATTCTCTTTGCAATCACTTCTCCTTAATCCTCAGCTCCAAGGATAAGGTCCTTAATTTAACCAGAGTGTATCCTATCATCATAAATATATATAAGGCAACAGGATTTCCTCTCACTCCCCTCATCCCTGGGAAAAGTGAGGGGATGAGCTGTGGCTGGAAGACAATGGCAAACACAGCAATGGGAGAAAACACACCAAAAGTGCTGGAGCATGTTTCTCTGCCACAATTTTTCTTGGAAAAAGAGGGGCTGGATGTTTGCACAGGCGAGAATTCCTCTCCACTGGGAACAGCTAATGAAAACCTTCACCTTGAAGAAACGTTTTGCCACGGAGCCCTCCAGCCCCGCAGTGTGCCAGGGGGGGCCGGCATGCCCAGCCAGCCCGAGCTGCTGGCTGCAGATGTCAAGGGACAACCAATGTGTCTGCAGGGCTGGAGAGTCAGGCTGGCGTGTTTAAGAGGGTCCCAGTGGGCCACGAGGGTCTGGACCAGCCCAGCTCTGTGTTGCCGACTCCCCCAAAGTATCCTCAGCTGCACAAGCTGCTCTTTGTTCGCTCCGAAAGGGCAAAGCCTCCTCCCACCCAAAGCATTCCCTCCCTGGCAGGGATTTCATGAGGCAGACGGGGGAGCAGCCCAGGAGCCCAAAGTTTCACCCCACGCAAAATGTTCCAGCACAAGCTCATCACAGCTGAAGGAAGTGCCCGGCCTCCCAGCAGCACTGAGCCTTAATTCTTTTTCCTCCCTTTTTTTCAACTAAACAGGTTTTGTTTTACCTGCTCCTGCCTGGAGGGTCATCGCTGAACAAAGCATGGGGTAAAACCCCCCTGGACTGGGGAAGGGTTGGGTTCACCTCCTGGCACCCCAATGCTGCCTCTCTTGCTCTGCCCTTGGATGAGCTTCCTCCCTCCACAACAACGTTTGGGAAATAAGAGATTTGTCCTCATTAGGGTCAGGGATGAGATCTGGGCCCCAGGAGGAAGAGGCCCTGCCAAGGCACTGGCTTAATCAGGTTAGGGGCTGCAATTCAGGAAGGCATCGCTCATCAGCTTTGGTACTAACAAGGGCTGGTTCCTGCCTTGGAGAAGGGAGGTGACCACCACATGGCCATTGCATGGCCGCTCCTCACCCATGCAGTGGGCACTGAATTCCTCAGGGGGCCTCTCCTAGGATTGAAGGCGCCCAAGAGCTGTATTCTACATCCCTGCACCACCACACTGGGGCTTGCACTGACAAACGTCTCCCACTTGCGGGATGGGATGAATTCTCATGGAACAAGGCAAAGGCTGTGGCTCCTGTTCACCCTGTGAGTCAGAAGCCAGCTTAAGGAGAGGGGGCAATGGGCCAAGCACAGAGCATCTCTCCAACCTCTGGTGCCATGCTGGAATCCAGGTGTCCTCCAAGGAGGGACAGAAGCCTGAGGACACCGGGGACAGGGGCATTTCAGACTAGTTCTATCTCTACC
This sequence comes from Corvus kubaryi, assembly GCF_017639235.1. Lineage (NCBI taxonomy): Eukaryota > Metazoa > Chordata > Aves > Passeriformes > Corvidae > Corvus > Corvus kubaryi. The sequence continues at coordinate 43,796 of NW_024581444.1, forward strand.
CATGGCCTGGGAGGGGATGATGCCAGTGTTGCCAGCACCCCTGAGTCACCAGCCACCCTCACCGCACCCTCTGCTTTGCCTGAAGCGTGGCTACGGCATAGCCAGAGGCCATCCAGAGCTGGGGACACATGTGGCACCGGGACAGGCAGAATTGCCCAGAGGGGTCCCTTGTCCCAGGGCACAACCAGTATCAGGCTGCACAGGGCTGAGGGTCCCCGTGCAAAGAGCCAGGTGAGCACTTTGGGAAACCCCTCCTGGATCACCACTGGAAGCAGCCAAACAGGCAGTGGGAAGAGCCCACTGGGAACTTCCCCAAAAGGAAGAGCAGTTGGCCAGGGACAGAGGGGTAGCAGGAGAGAGAGGGCAGGCAGCTCAGCTCTGCTCAGACCCTCCTCCACCCATGCAGCTCTTGCACTCGTGCGTCAGTACTGGTTTGACTGGTCTCTTGTTTGCACACCCTGTCCCCCTCCAGTCAGCACTTCTTTCCCCTCCCCAGACAGAGCATCCAGCAGCCAGGACTGTGTCCATCCAGACATGTCATGCCCTGGCTTCCTGGCCCCCCACCCTCCCTCTGTGCTGCTAAGACAACCCTTGCATCGGGCAGTGGCAATGCTGTGGGTGCTGATAAACGCAGCCCTGGGCGCCTGCCCTGCGGGAGATACCCGGTGCTTCCCCAGGGCTGACGGGCACAGCGATGGGTGCAGAGGGCTGCCAGTTACTTTTTAGCCAAAGTGTCCCTGTGTCAAGGACAGTGAAGTGGCCCCAGACCAAGTGGTGACCCAAGGGCTCAGGGTAGGTGGGGAGAGTCGGCAGAACAGGCCTATCCCTGCCCACCTGGATGGCAGGCAGCAGAACAAGGTCTGAACAGGTCCTTCCTGATCCTGCCAACAGTTCTGACCCCTCCACAGGGTTGGGCTCGTGGCTGCCCCATTCCCTCATGCCCCAAAGATTCGGGACACCCCAGTCAAACTGAACCCAAAGAGCAGCATCGCAGCTCAGACACCAATTGCGCTCCTCTCTCAGCAGCCCTGCCTCATCAAGCAGGTCCCCAGGGACACAAGATGAGCTGCAGCCTCCTTGCAAAGGTTTTGGGGGTTGGAGAGCAGCCCTCATACCACACCCTAGGAAGACGGGACACGCTAGAGGCAGGAATGAACAACACTGGCTTCCCCCGCGTCTCCGCGCTTCCATCTCATCGACCGTGACTCAGAGGTGACTAAACACAGAAACAGCCCTGTCCCCTAGAGCCCCGCGCACCAACTGCTCTCCAAAACCCACTGAAACCCATCTCTCAACCACAAGCTACTCTTCGGGAACCCCCGCGAGTCACAGCACTTTTTCAGGGGATTTGTCAGAGCCCGGGAACAAGCACAGAAGCTCCAGGAGCGCAGCCCATAGCAGGGAAAAATTCCACATCCGTTTTCCACACGGCCGGCTCCACAGCGCAGCCAGCTCCCAGCTCCCCTCCAGCCACGGCTGCGGGCCGGGCATTTTTTCCAGCCCTTGAAAGATCGCGGCCAAGATAGTTCTGGGTTTGCATAACGCAGAAAAAGCCTTTAGACAGCTCAGCTCCTCCTCTCACCAGCATCTGGATCCTTGGGATCCGGGAGCAGGGATCTGGCGAGCCGCAAACCGCCTTATCTGAGGACGGAGCTGCAGCACGGGAAATAGCTAAATATAACCCCACATGGCTTTCGGAGACAGCTGAAACAGGCAGCACACTCCCTCCCTCCCTTCCTCCCTCCCTCCCAGGTAGAGTATTTATGGCATCTACCACGGAAGTTAATTTTAGCCTCTTTTGGTACAGGCTCAAAATGAGGCGTCCAGAATAAGAGGCAAAAGATCAAATGGAAGAAGAAGGGGTTGTCCCGCCACTGCCCAGCCCGGATCCGGCTGCGAGCCAAAGTTGATGACGGAAAGGGATCCGCTCGCTCCTTCCGTGGAACGGGATTTGGGGAACTGAGTGCCATAGGGACACGTCCTGACGCTGCACGGGCTGGCAGAGCCCGGGGGAAGCCCAGTGCCAGCCCCTGCTTGGCCAGCAGTGACATTGGCCAGGGAGCCCCGTGTCCTCAGGGGACCTGTGCTGGCAACCGGTGACAGCCCTGAGGAGGGCAGAGGTACCCAGAGGCAGCAGGGAGGGGTCCACGAGGGGGGGCATTTCTGATGGCAGGGAGGGAAAGAAATGAACCCGATGGGAAGCGGCTGGAGGGATTCGTGCCTCAATGCGGACTGGGAGCACGTCACCCAGTGACAGCTGGTGGGAGGGAGGCATGGGTGCTGCCCACACACTGCTTCCCCCAAAGCCAGGGACCCCACAGAGTAGGAGCAGCTTGGCACAGGGAGAGTTAAGGCAAACAAAACCTGGAGCAGGTTCTTTAATCGGTGCCAAAGACAGCAAAGAAAAATAGGACGAGCAAGCGAAATCTGTAGGCAGGACAGAGCCAGCTGGCTGGCACCGCTTCCCGGGCTGTGCCGGAGCGTGTTTAGGAATAGCTCCAGCATGACGAAGGCAGAGGGGCCGCCAGCCTGGCGCTTGTGCCCCGCATAACACAGACCCTCCGGGGGCCCAGGGCATGTCTGCTCAGCCCCAGCCCCAAGCGTCCCCAGCTCTGCTCCCAAATCCCCTCTCCAAGGGCATCCCGGCCAAAGATGGCGCTTGGAGGGAGAGGGGGAATGACGAGAGAGCTTCTCTCCTCTCTCGGTGCCTACCACAGACACTCCTCCCCGGCTAGGCCACGGATTTTTCCTCTCCCTGCCTCCTCCAGGTCGCTCCTTGTTCCCTTCCCGGCTCCCTGCCAAGCATGACGACAGCACCCGTCCCACTGCAGTCCCCCCCCATCCCCAGGGCACTCACCGGGCTTTCAGCTCCTTGTGCTCCTCCCGGACTTTACTGAGCTCTAGCTGCAGCCGGGCTCTCTCTTTGGCCACTGAATCCAAGGTCTTGCGGGCATCTGCCAGCTCCGACTCGTAGGCAGCCTTGATGCCCGAGACCTCACGGCTCACCACCTCCTCGGACTCTGTGATGCGGAGCCGCAGGCCGGCGTTCTCCAGCTCCAGCGAGCGCACCTTGTCGATGTAGACGGCCAAGCGGTCATTGAGCTCCTGCAGGTCCTCCTTCTCCTGCAGGCGGGTGATGCGTGTGGGGGACAAGGGGGTCCCCGAAGCCCCGCTGCGGGTGCTCCTTTTCTGGGAAGGCGTCGCCATGGGGTCCGGCGTCGAGGCGAAGGACACGGCACAGGTCACGGCGCGATGTCCCACGCCACCCGCCCAGCTGTCGCGGCAGCTCCTGGTGTCTGAGTGCCTTGCTTATATCCCAGCTGGGCTGTTCACTGGGAGGAGGAGCTGTGAGGCGGCAGCGGGTGGAGTTATCCAAAACCTGGGTGGAGACAACTCGCATCAGGCTCAGCCCTTCCTTAGGAAAGGCTGGGAAAGCATCCCTGGGTAAAGAGGCCTTGAGAGGGTGTCTCTGGGGGCACAGTCCGGGATAACCCCCTTCCACACTCTTTTCTAGGGCGATTCCCCCGGCAGAGGCTGGATTTCAGACTGGGGGGACTTGGCCAAGGTAAAGTGCATCCTGAGAGGGGCTGCAGTAAGGGGGTGCAGCCAGGCACCCCCAGGGCCCTTGGGCTGAGCACCTCCAGGACATCGCTGTCCCACAGGACAGGGCAGGCAGCATCCTAGCAGCTGACCCCAGGGTGTGGGGGGTCCTGGCACACCCTGAATGCAGGAGCCACAGGCTGCACAGGACTCTGGGATCCAGGGACCCAAATACAGTCCCACGTCACCCAAAACACCCTGGTCTGGGTTTCCCTGAATCCTGAGGAATCCCAAACACAGAGCTCTGGGGCACCAAAGAATATCCCCACCCACCTACCCACTTTCCTGCACTGGTTTTGCTCAGTTCTCTCAGCACTGGTTGTCTCCATTTCCCAGCTCTCCTCAGTGCCAGCTGTGCCAGTTTGTAACTTCCCAAACTCTGAGCACCAGTTGAGCCCCCAGCCCGATTCCCTGCACTGTTTCCTGTTCTCCTGCCTCCTACTTCCAGCCCCTCCCAGACCCACTCAACCACCCTTCCAGTACCGCTGGTTCCCAGCAGGGGTGATTCCCAGTCCTCCCAGCGGGTACGGACTGCTCTGCCTCTCTCGAAGGGCTGCCAAGACTCGGGCACCTCGTGATTTCCAGATCTGCCAAATGCTTCCAGGAACTCCCAGTGCTACCACAGAGAGGGTGTCCCCTCCTTGGACTTCATCCCCCTCCCTGCATTGTGCTGTGGAGCCAAACCCTCCCGCGTGTGAGAAATGGGAATAAAATGTCAACGGGAATGGAAAAGCAACCCTTTTACACCCTAGAACTGAGGGGTGGGCGGGGGTCCCGGGGGCTCCAGCTTCCTCCTTGTGAGCTCCTGCTTAGAAAGTTGAGCTCTGCGGCAAGGAAAGCTGGAAAGGCAGCTGCACCTCGCAGCTGGGGACACTGGTGAGAGCCGGAGCACCCTAAAGCACAACCTCCCCCAACCATCCCCTGAGAACAGAGGGGTCCAAGGTCAAGGGCACAGCCAACCCGAGCCACGGCCGCCCGGCTCCTCCTGTCCGTGCTGCAATCCAAGCTCAATTTGCTTCTGAGCTCAGGGAGCGCAGCACAGCCCCAGGCAGGCTGAGAATGACTCACACAGCAACGGAGCAACACACGCAAACACGCAGAGCACACACAGGACACACGTGTGTCTGCTCGCCCTCTCCGTCAATGATTAACCCGCTGGCAGCCGCTCAGTCCCGCCTGCCGGTGCACGGTAGCGGGGTAGGGAAGAGACCCCGACCACAATCCAGGGTCAAACTTTCAAAAAGCAACAGCTCAGTGCCGGGAATCTGCCCCAGCGCCACGTCAGAGAGGCGAGGGGAAAGGGGGGGAAAGGGGGGGATGAGGGGGGTGTCAGCTGGGCACAGCCCTCCTGGCACTGCCACGCAGAGGGGTTGGGGTTCCCCCTCCTCCCCCGTCGCCACATCCCCTTCCCCAGCCTGGCTCGCAGGGGAGCCCCCTGCATGGAGAAGCCCCCATCAGTGCTGTAGGCAGGGGTTACTGTGTCACCACCCACCCAGCACCGGTCTCCCTGCGTCTCCAGGGGGAATCTGTTCTCCTTCACCCCACTCCTTTGTTCAGCCCCACGCAAATTCCTCCTTTCCTGCCTCCTTGCCTGTCCCGGGCTGTCATTCCTTCCCCACACCTTTCCTTTGTCCTCCCATGCGCACAGCCCGTTCCCTGGTGGGGGGAACGCCGCAGCTCTGGGAACCCCCATGCGTGTCACACGGCAAGGCAGGCGAGAGCATGCAGGACGCTGTGGCCCGGCCATGAGGCAGGGAACAGCCAGGGCCGGTGGCCCCGGCCCCGGCCCCGCAGCGAGCCACGGCCCCCGCAGGCCCCACGGCACAAAGAGGGCGGGCCCGGCTGCCAGGCCGCGGGGCACTGTGGGACGCGCGGGCCGCCCGCCACCGCGCAGCTCTGTTTTGTTTTAAAAGTAACCCTGGGTGCCAGGGAAAGCGAAAGGGCCTTTGGCCTGAGGGTGCTCCCTCAGCAGGAGGTGCCTGCCACGGTCCACAGCACCCAGGGGGACCAGAGCGTTCCCAGGGACGCGAACAGCGAGGCTAAAGCTTCCTTGCCTTAACGTGGGAAACAGCATCCAGGGTAAAGGCAGGGAGGGACCAGCTTGGGCAACAGCTGAAAATCACAGCTAAGGGTCACTGGCACAGCCTGTCCCTGATCTGGCACTCTTGGCGCCTCCTGGCTCCTCATGCTCCCCACAAAGCTCCTGCTCTGGACAGGACCCCGGCTCAGTCGGTGTCCCACGCTTCACTGCCCGGGGGATCCAACCCGGGGGCTCCCTCAGGCTGGGCGAGCAGGACAGGATGGGGGACCTGGGGGAGCCTACTTGCTCTGGAGCCCGCGGGGGCTGCTGGCAGCCTGGAGTGGAGAGCCCCCAGGGAGGGTCAGACTTCAGCTCCTTTGCAGTAGTTGCTCCACACACAGCTGGCCCGGGACGGGGTGGGCAGTGCTGCCCCACACTGCGCCTCTGCAAACCCGGGCACAGACAGCCCCATGCTGCTCCGCTTCTCCACCAGCCCCCAGGGGCAAGAGCATCCAACCCAACATGGGGACGGGGAGCCCAGCGCTAGCACAGTCCTGAGCTGGTCACTGGGTCTGCCAAAGAGGCACTTGGCACTTGTGCAAGGCAGGAGGGCTTAACACAAACCAGATGAGCAGGAGGACTGGCTGTGCTCCACAGCTCTGGCACAGGCACGGCGCTGTGCTTCAACCCACTAACATGGATTTCTCCAGGTTCTGTGGGCACCGAGGGAACCCGGGGTGCAGAACACTGCAGCAGAGTAATGGACAGGTGAGGGGCAAGGGACAGACAGGAGGCTGGGGCTTGAGGAGAGGCTCTCAGCAGAGGCTGCATCTTACTCTCGTGACTCAGAAAACAGAAAGCAGCCACATCTCTGGAATTTCAATGTACTTCCAGCTCTTTAGCCTCCAAGAACAGCGCAGTTTTGGGACCTGTAAACATTGTGATACAAATGACGTGGGCAGCAATGAAGCTGGATTTGGGAGTGACAAGAGGAACTGCAACTCCAGGGACCTCCACTCCCTGGCTGCTCCACATGGAGGGGTGCAGGAAAGGGATGAGCCATGGGGTCAGGCAGTGTCCCTGGGGCAACCCTTGTGGGCTGCTTTTCTGATGGCTTTTCAGGTCTTTTAGGCTCTTTGCAAGGACCCTGGGGTTCACTTCCTAGAGACTGCACAGCTTTTGGAGGTGCAGAACAACCCAGGGCTGAGCCACCCCAGTCCCCCAGACACCTTCCAAGTTCTCTCCCTAGCCAATGTACTCCCCTCAATCCTGCTCCCAGCACGGGGCCACTTCTCCTTTCCAGGGCAGGCACACCCCATCTCCAAGCGGGGCTTTTCTCTTTTAAGCCCATTCTTCTGGCCAAGAAGACCTAGCATCATTAGCCCTACACCTCCACCCACCTCACTACCAGGAGGAGAAGATCCCAGCCTCAAAATTTTTTCCCATCTGATCCCAGAAAGCTGAAAATTGCTGGGTTGGATGCATGCAGCAGTCCCAATCCCTTATAGCCCTGGCTAAGTGACATGCCCAAGTGTGAAGAGACAGATAGTGGTACAGGCAGGAATGGGACATGCAGAAAGGTGAATGGCTTTAAACTGAAAAAGAGAAGGTTTAGATGAGATGTTGGGAAGAAATTGTTCCCTGTGAGTGTGGTGAGGCATCAGCACAGGTTACCCAGAGGAGCCGTGGCTGCCCCATCCCTGGAAGTATCCAAAGCCAGGTTGGACGGGGCTTGGAACAACCTGGGATAGTGGAAGGCGTCCCTGCCCATGGCAGGGGGTGGAATGAGATGAGCTTTAAGGTCCCTTTCAATCCAGATGAGCCTGTGATTCCACGATCTCCCCATCCAGCATCCTGACCCATCACATCATGCCATGCATCATGCTGACCTCAACACCCAGCTGCAATGGTCTTCCAGTTCCCCCCATCCAACAATCTGTGCACATTAAGGGGGTTGGGGTGTGTGCATAGAGGAGTTTTAATTAGCTAATAATCTTTAATAGGGTTTAATTGCCTTGTTATAAAAGGTAATTACAGCAATACATCAATTAGAGCTGTAAAATTAATAGATTTACCAGTTGTATTTATTGAGGAGCTGCAACTGGCAGCGTGCAGCAGCCAGGACAGTGCTGGTAGTTCTGCTCTGATATCCAACAGTGGGAAGGAGAGCAGCCGCCCAGCCTCTCTGGCATGGATCCTGCCCCTCCACCCAGGACAATCTGAGAACCACCAGCACCAGCAAACTGCCCCATGAGCAGGAGCCAAGCAGAGCAGATGGACGGACAGACAGACAGGCCAAATGGGAAGATGAGGCTCTGCAGGTGCAGGCTCAGGCTCACGGGGGTCCCTGGTGTGTCCCCTGGGGACACTGGAACAAGTCACCTCTGCTCTGCTGGAGATCTTGAGATGGGGACAGCATGTGCTGAGGCAGATGTCTGCCCACAGCAACGACTGTGGAGATGCCCATGTCCCCCCACACTCCCAGGCTTCACTTTCAGGAGAAAAACCATCCCCGTAATCCAGTGTCTGAGTCTCTCTTTCGAAGATAGCAGGGGCCCATGGGTGCAGTAGCAGAGATGAAAGCCCACCCACAGTGCCAGGCAGAGGGGAGTGTACTCTGGGGTGTGCAGCCTGCTCCAAACTCTCCCAGACCCTCCCAAACCCCGAGCATGGGTGCTGCGGTCAGACTGCCAAGTGGCAAGAGGTGACCCAATGGAAAATGCATCTCGTGGCTTCCCATGAGCCCTCCCAAGGGGAGGGATTTAAAGGAAAAGCTGTTCTGGTGCTGTGCTGCTTTGTGGCTCCGTTATTCAGTTCATGGGTTAAGTACACGGGGGACCAGGGATGAGATGCTGAGCCCTCCTACCCCTTTTCCAGCTTTGCTGATCCTTCTATTGAGCAGGATCAGCCTATTTTCTATAAAGTCAGTAGACCACAGAAACATCTGCTCAAAATATCCCATTTCACTGAAAGAAGTGTTTCTGAATATAAGATCCCAAACAAGCCAGTTTCCTGCTCCCCACAGCCCCATGCACTGTGGGGTTGGGGTCACACTCACATTCTCATGACCGGTTTTCCCAAAGCAGTGAGCTTGGCGCCTGCAGGAAAAGCCAAAAGACAATGGGCTGGCACCAGACCAGGCCAGCGTGGGGCAGAGGGATGAGGGCTCACACAGACAGACACCAGCCCTGGATGTGCCCCATTAAATGCCACCTTGGAACAGCCCCCAAACCTGCAGTGACTGGCAGGACTCTGGCTCACTCCCATCAATCCTGAGAGGGGACTCGAAGGCGTTAAAAAATCCCTTTGCGCTTTGCCCAGACACCTGGGGCAAATTAGGGGAACTTCAGCACAGCTGGAAATTAGTCTTTGCTTCCCACACTGCAGCGGCAGAGTCATCTCAGCCATGGGGATCTGCAGCAGTGGGTGCTCTCTGAGGCAGAGCAGGGACTGGGGGCTTCACAAATAAACCAGCAGAGTTGCCTGTGGTGATTGCTGCCCACTCTCACCGTTTGTGCTAGAAAACGTCTAAAGCACGGATGTCCCTTAGGAAATTTCCAGGCAGGGTTGGGATGTCCCTTGGGATAGTCCCAGGTAGGGATGAGCTGGTCAGTGCGGGGGCTGGGAACCCCTCTGGAGCTCCCCAGCCAGTCCCGTGGCATTGCCTCTCCAGCCTGTGGCACGACCAGGGATGCCAGCATAGGGATGTGGTTGGCAGGGCAGTGGAGGTTCCCTCCCGCAGCCTGTGCCAACTCACCCTGGCATGCAGAACACCGGAGCCGCCGAGCCCCAGCAGGTCTGGCAGCCAGCACCACGGACAGGATGCGGGTCTGCCTGCCCTCATCTCAGGCCAGAGGAATCCCTGGCTGTCAGCAGGGCGGCAGCTCACCAGTTTCCTTGCAGGGCAGTGGAGGTGCCGAGGGGATGTTTGTGCAGAATGGAGCTGGAGAGGATCCAGGCCATTGGCAGGGCTCGGCCCTCCCCAGTGCCACGCTGAAGGTGGATAAAAGCCATCCTGCCTCCAGGGCTCACCACAGCCCTGCTGAACTTGCGCAGCATCCTCCAGGATGCCAGCCTAGTCCCAAATCTGGCCTGAGGGCCGAAGTCCCTGGGTTGGCAGGGCTCCCGGCACTGTCACTCTGTCCCAGGGAAGCCCCAGGATGGGCATCTTCTGATGTAAGAAACTACAGCCCAGGGCTGCTGCTGCTCCTGCAGTAAAACATCCACGTGCTCAAGGGTCTCCACTGTTTGGGGCTTTAAGGATCCCACAAGAAAAATAATCTCCAGGAATGGCTTCAGGATGAACTATTCCTATCTCTAGAGTGACATCTTCCACTTCTACACTTTGCCCATGTGCACAATGTCCAGCTCTGCCCCTCTGCTCCAGCTGCAGGGATTAAAGCTCACCTTTAACTGGGGGCTGTAGTGGAGAGCACCCCCAGGCCTGGCTCCCTCATCCTGCTGCCCTTTGGAAGGGATGGGGACAAGGACAAGGCACGTGAGCTGGGACAAACACCTGGAGCTCCACATTGGCTGTGCAGATATTCACATTCCTTTTCACTGTCTTTAAAAGGCAGAAAGGGGGAGAGACCTTGCCATGTCCCTCCTGGGATCCTTGGGACAGAGCAGAGGGACAGAGCAGACACACTCCATGTTTCCAAACAGCATCCCATCTCCCCAGCAGTCTTCACGCTGTCCCGGTTCCTCAGGTGGTGCCACCTTCTCTGTCCTTGGCAGCTCCTCAGGGGAGAGGCCATGTCTCTAGATGTCAATGATCACCTGGGACCATTCCACACTGGCAGAAGCAAATCAAGCCCCAGAAAATCCAGCTGTCAGCATCTTGAGGTCTTCTTATGCCAGAGATGTTTTATAAACTCACTGCTCCTCCAAACCCAGCATCTTATCCTTGTTTGTCCTTTGGCCACCCTGGATCCAACAGCAATGAACACCTCAGTGTCAGCACATCCTGCCAGAAACATCCCAGACATTTTCTCATATAAAATATGGTGTTAGCTTATTTCAACTCAGAATGACAGGGACATGGAAGTCTCCATTCTTCCGTTCTTTCCTTCCAAGTCTGCCACCTTTGCTGCTGCAGAGGCAACTCCAAGCAATATTAACAAGCTCAGAGAGCAGGATTCCATGGGACAAAGCATAGAATTATGGAATATCCTGAGTTGGAAGGGACCCACAAGGATCATGAGTCCAACTCCTGGCCCTGCACAGACACCCCAACAATCCCACCCTGTGCCTTGGAGCGTTGTCCAAACGCTCCTGGAGCTCTGGCAGCCTCGGGGCTGTGCCCATTCCCTGGGGAGCCTGGGCAGTGCCTGACCACCCTCTGGGAAAAGAACCTTTTCCTGATATCCAGCCTATTCCTCTGCTGGCACAGCTCCAGCCGTTCCCTCAGGGAATTCTCTCCCTGTCCCAAGGCTCATGCTCCCTATGCACTCAGCATGTTGAGCATCCCCTGGCTCCTCCACAGCAGAAGAGCTGCTCAGAGCAGCCAGATCTCAGCCTCTGGGGAGGGAACCTGCACTGCCAGGCAGTGATGGACAGCAGCCCAGGGCATGGGCTGGAGGGGCTGCTGAGCACCTTTCCCCCTCTTCCATACTCTGCATTTCCCAGAGATGCAGCATCGCTGCCCATATTCCATCAGCAGGGAAAGCTGCATGGGGCAAACCCTGCCAGCCCTGACAGGTGTGTCCACAGCCACTTCCATTCATTTCCCTCCACAGAGCTCTCTGCAACAGAAAGTTTTCCTGCTATTCACTACACTTCTCCCTCCTGGCCCCCTCAGTGTTCCCACTGGGGCAGAGGGCAGCACGATGGGGCTGGTTGGCTTTACCACATTTAGTGACACAAAAAGCCAAATTAAAAAAAAAAATTGCACTCAAAATAGCACAAAACCTAAGTGCTGGGGGAGTCCCTCAGATTAAAGGAGAAAACGAAAACAGAAAAGGGGAAATTATAAGAGATATTAGGTTGTGAGCTGTAAAACCTGCCTGAAAAGGCACATGGCAGCACAAAGGAGCACATGGCAGCACACAGAGGCTTGTCTCCACCAGGCCCTGGGGGAGGAGGTGTCACAGGGCAGACCCCTATGAAGTGTGTTGCTGGTGTGGCAACACGGGATAGGTCACGCCATTTAGGGAAATGCTGTGCCTTAGAAAGTGTATAAAACCAACTCACTGCTTTGAGTAAAGGATTCGGGTCCAAGATTCAATTGCCGACAGGGTTCAGTTGTAGAAATTAGAGCAGAACGTTGCACAAAGCCAGAGTCAGAGCATGGTGCAGTGGGGGGGGTGTGGGACTCACTACCACCCCTGTATAGTTAGAGCAGCCC